>NC_060130.1:136942477-137242477 GCF_021461395.2 Schistocerca americana | reverse complement strand
GACAGTTGACAATTACAATACCGATTGCTGCTTGGTCCCCGCATGTCCTGACTTTGCCCCGCACCCGTTGAGGCTGTTGCCCTTTCTGTACTTGCCCAAGGCCATCTAACCTAAAAAACCGCCCAGCCCACGCCACACAACCCCTGCTACCCGTGTAGCCGCTTGTTGCGTGTAGTGGACTCCTGACCTATCCAGCGGAACCCGAAACCCCACCACCCTATGGCGCAAGTCGAGGAATCTGCAGCCCACACGGTCGCAGAACCGTCTCAGCCTCTGATTCAGACCCTCCACTCGGCTCTGTACCAAAGGTCCGCAGTCAGTCCTGTCGACGATGCTGCAGATGGTGAGCTCTGCTTTCATCCCGCTAGCGAGACTGGCAGTCTTCACCAAATCAGATAGCCGCCGGAAGCCAGAGAGGATTTCCTCCGATCCATAGCGACACACATCATTGGTGCCGACATGAGCGACCACCTGCAGATGGGTGCACCCTGTACCCTTCATGGCATCCGGAAGGACCCTTTCCACATCTGGAATGACTCCCCCCGGTATGCACACGGAGTGCACATTGGTTTTCTTCCCCTCTCTTGCTGCCATTTCCCTAAGGGGCCCCATTACGCGCCTGACGTTGGAGCTCCCAACTACCAGTAAGCCCACCCTCTGCGACTGCCCGGATCTTGCAGACTGAGGGGCAACCTCTGGAACAGGACAAGCAGCCATGTCAGGCCGAAGATCAGTATCAGCCTGAGACAGAGCCTGAAACCGGTTCGTCAGACAAACTGGAGAGGCTTTCCGTTCAGCCCTCCGGAATGTCTTTCGCCCCCTGCCACACCTTGAAACGACCTCCCACTCTACCACAGGTGAGGGATCAGCCTCAATGCGGGCAGTATCCCGGGCAACCACAGTCGTAGTCCGATCAGGGGATGCGTGGGACGAGCTGGCCGTCCCCGACAAACCCCCATCCCGACCCCCACAGTGATGCCCATTGGCAACAGCCTCAAGCTGTGTGACCGAAGCCAACACTGCCTGAAGCTGGGAGCGAAGGGATGCCAACTCAGCCTGCATCCGAACACAGCAGTTGCAGTCCCTATCCATGCTAAAAACTGTTTTGCTAAGAACGTCTGAACTAATCTACAGAGAGCGCAAACAAATCGACAAAATTTAAACGGTTATTAAAATACAAGATTGCCTAGTAAACGCAGTAATGCTGCTACTTGCGCACTGCTGACACTGCTCGGCGGCGGAAGGAGACTAAGCGAAATTACACTATTCAGGTACTAAAACACGATGCTACACTCTCAAATACTATAATACGCCCGAAATTTATTAATTAAACAATGCAAGAACCAAAAACACGCAAAGAAATTAAGAATTAAACTATGTAACAAATGAGTGAGCTAGGAGTATACGACTTGCTGCTGCAGCTGCTTATCCAACGGCGGCAGGGAGCACACTGACTGCGACCAACCGACACTGGCCGTTCAAAACAAAACAGTAGACAAACGACTACGCGAATTTACACTATTCAGGTACTAAAACGCGATGCTACAACTCTCAAATACTATAATACGCCCGAAATTTATGAATTACACAATGCAAGTACCAAAAACACGCAAAGAAATTAAGAATTAAACTATGTAACAAATGAGTGAGCTAGGAGTATACGACTTGCTGCTGCAGCTGCTTATCCAACGTCGGACCCGTGTGTCGCCACTATCAGTGATTGCAGACCGAGCGCCGCCACACGGCAGGTCTAGAGAGACTTCCTAGCACTCGCCCCAGTTGTACAACCGACTTTGCTAGCGATGGTTCACTGACAAAATACGTTCTCATTTGCCGAGTCGATAGTTAGCATAGCCTTCAGCTACGTCATTTGCTACGACCTAGCAAGGCGCCATTACCAGTTACTATTGATGCTGTAAAACATGTACCGTCAAGAGCGATGTTCACCAATTACGGATTAAAGTTAAGTATTCCAGCAACTACGTACGTTTTTTGTTAGTCTCATTTCCTTGACCTGTTCCAGACCTCACGCCAGCCTGCGTGAGCTAAAACGCGTGCCTTTCGGCTTCCTCTCATAGAGGGTTGGCTGTCTTGCCAATCCACAACAATATACAACTCTGCAGCAAATTATAGCTGCTCACAATTTGCAACAGTTAATGAAATGCCAGCAGGTTTTTGAGGAAGCCGTTCTTTTAGAATGTATCTACAAAACAAACCCGAAAAATATGGGTTAAAAATTATGTATCTGTGTTGTGCAAAATCCCACTATCTGCTAAATGCTTTTATTTATTCAGGGAAGGCGACAACGCCAAATCCATCAAAACTATGTATCCTAACACAATCTGTTCTGAAGCTGGTTCAACCTATTGCTAAGACAAACAGAAACATAAGTGGAGATAACTGGTTCACCTCTACAAAAGATTGGCCAGACATAAATCAGTACACTTCAGAAACAGAAACGTGAAATTCTGGCAGAATTCTTGCCCAATAAATCATATGAAGTGACGACATACACAATTTGGTTTCACAAAGGGTTTAACAATATACTCCTATGTCACCAAGAAAAGTACATCAGTAGTCATGCTATCATCAATGAATCATGACAAGCGCATTGATCAGCAGAGTGGTAAACCTGATACTATTCTATTTTACAATTCTACAAAAGGGGCATGGATGCTCTTGATCAGAACGGTGCCCTCTATAATTATTGAACAAGATGTAAAAGGTGGCCTCTAGCCATATGGTGTGCTGTAATCCATATTGCTATTGATAACAGTTTTGTAGTATGGTAGTACTCCAATCCTAACACAAAGATGTCACGTTGTCAATTTATGGAAGATCTGTCAACAATTCTAAATGAAAACCATCTCAAACAAAGTGCTACTGTACCAACGCTATCAACAAATTTGAAAACATTAATTAATTCAGCATTTCGTTTGGAAGAGCAGTTCCTACCATCAAGCTCATGTAGGCCTAAAAAGCACCAAAGATGTAACTTCTGCTCAAGACATCAAGAAAAAAAAGTATCAGTCACTTGTTCAGGATGCAAACAAACATGTCTGCAAAAACCACCCTCAGCAGAAGACGTGTACAATGGAACAAAGAGTACCTTTATTACAAACAACAATACTTTAGAAATTGAAATTTTTGTTAAGCATGAAGTAATGGCTGTTAATGTCTTTACTATGGATTAAAAATTACATTTCCCCTTTCAAATATTACTTTGCACCTTAATCAAATGGGCGGATGGAGCAAAAAAGAAGAGTTACTACAAAAATGAAAAATTTGTTACTTTAAAATTACCTCTGCATTGAGAATTGAAAAAATGTAGACATTAAAATAAACATGTTTTGTATGAGTTTCTGGCTTTCTAATACCTAATATTTAGATTAAGGCAGTTGTAATCAAGTTGAAATGAACGTGTATAAAACAATTACCATAAAAATTGAATCAAAGTAAATGGAGATACAAATAATTTTTGGTGTCACCAATGACCCTACGACAGTAGTTGTGATAGTCAAAAATATCGATAGTAACTCAGGGTTAATATGTGACCAGCATGTTCGCTGAAATTAACGAAGGTGGCTGAAGTCAATGACATGTCTTGGTAGCTGAAAACTGGAAGCCATGGGTGAGAGCTAAGGATGACAGCTTCCTTGTGGCAACCTGCAGTCAATATTCAGCAGGACCCACAGTTTAGAAGCAATAACAAATGCAAAAATCATCAGCATACACAATGTGTGATACTGCAGAGCCCACAGCTGCAGCTGGACCATTGATAGGCACTAGAAAGAGGGACACACTCAATACGAAACCCTGCACTGGAATTGGCCAACTCAATATACATGCTCAGGTGTAACACTTTGTAGGGATATGAAATGGAATGATCACATAGGTTCAGTCATAGGTAAAGCAGGTGATAGACTGCGATTTATAGGTAGAATACTGGGGAAGTGCAATCAATCTGCAAAGCCAATTGCTTACAAATCATTCGTGCGACCGGTTTTAGAATATAGCTCAGGTGTGTGGGACCCGTACCAGATGGGACTAACAAGGGATATTGAACGTATTCAGAGAAAGGCAGAACGAATGGTCACAGGTTTGTTTTATCCATGAGACGGTGTCATAGAGATACTGAGGGAACTAAACTGGAAGACTCTTGAAGCTAGACATAAACTATCCCGAGAAAGTCTATTAATAAAGTTTCATGAAGTGGCTTTAAATAATGACTCTAGGAATATACTACAACCCTCTACATATTACACACAAGGATCGTGAGGATAAGATTAGAATAATTACTGCATACACAGAGGCATTCAAACAATCTTTCTTCCCATACTCCATACGATAATGGAACAGGAAGAAACCCTAATATTTGGTACAATGGGATGTACCTACTGCCACACACCTCACAGTGGTTTGCTGAGTACAGATGTAGATGTAGATGTAGATGGGGTGACACCATGTGGTGTCATAAGTATTTTTCACATTAAAGAAGATAGCAATAAGGTGTTGACGCCAGGCAAAAGATGACTGGATAGCAGACTCTCCCTCACTCCAGTAATGGCCAAAAATGGCAAGGACATGATGTTGGCAGACCAATGATAAGTATTTGAGTGTTTGGCTGTGGAAGCGGTCTGGCCCCAGAGCCAAGTCAAGGAAAAGGGCTAGGTCACTGAGGAATTCCCACTCACTGGATGGAGCATTATATCACTCCAAATGACATGCAGTGAAAGGGAAGGGAAATCCTTCCACCCGCTGTTTTGAGGATACAAAATGCAGGCTGATAATTAATTTTAATTTTAATAATCAACAGCCTCAGTTGCACCGTTTACCAAGAATTTACCTAGTCTGATGATAATTTATGAATTTGTAGTTTTAGCTTGACGATGTCCACTATGGACAAACGGTAGTTACTGTTATTCTGAAGAAGGTTGGGTTATCCTGACAGAAACCTTGGTAAATTCTGGGTAAATGGTGCAATTGAGGTTGTTGATTATTAAAATTAAAATTAATATTTATACAGTTGCTGACAGGGCCACAAAATGTTGAAAATATTCAGGCTCATACTTCTCAATTGCAGATGCTCGAGCATAGTGCGAAGCAAAATGTTTGGCGACAGTGCCTGGGTCAGTGTAGATAGCACCATTCAGGGAGATACCAGCACACTTGTGGGCAACTGGTGTCCATAGAGATGCTTAATCTTTGCTCAAACTTTTGATGAAGGGATACACAGCCCAATGGTAGCAACATACCCCTCCCAGCATTCCCGTTTCTGTCAATTTAGGAGGTGGTGGACCCAGACATGGTGCAATTTAAAGGCAGTTAGTTGCTCTGTCGACAGACGTCACTGATGGCATTGGGAGAGCCCATCTGCGCTCTCTAATGGCCATGGTGATATCGCAGGTCCACCAATAGAATGATTGCAACCGCATTCTGGATACACACATTGATACCTCCATGTGGAGGGATATTGAGGGTAACAGTAGAGGTGAAGGCAGTCCAATCAGCTTCTCTGAGATCCCACCTGGTGGACACATGGAAGAAGTCAAGGGTGGGCCAAGACAATCAGAAAATGATTACTGTCACACAGGTCATCATGGATTCTCCAACTGAAGTAGGGGAAGAGACCTCATGTACAAACGGAAAGATCAATAGCTCAATAAGACCGATATGCCACACTGAAATTTGGGGGAACACCGATGTTCAAGAGGCAAGGATTGAGCTCTGCGAGGAAGTTTTTGACAGCTTTACCACAGCCCACTGGCATAATTCCACCCCACAAAGGGTTGTGGGAATTGAAGTGATCCATTATTAGGAAAGATGGGGGGAGCTGAGAAAAAAAGTGCAAATAATGCATTCTGGGACACTTCAACATATGGAGAGAGATACACACTATAGGCTGTAAAACCAGAGACATTCTCCTATGAACAGCCACAGCTTCAAAAGTTGTATCGAGTGGCATGTGTCTGCTGTACACAGAGTCCAGAATGTACATGCAAACACTGCCAGACGCTGTTTCATAGCCAGTGTAACTGTGATTCTTAAAATAACCCCAATAGCTGTGGAGGGTATGGGCCCGCATTGCTGCGAACCAAGTTTTCTGCAAAAAGAAGGGGAAATGCATAAGAGGTCATAGCTCAGCTAGGTAGTGGAAAAAATCACTATGTTTCCACTTGAGGATCATGCTGTCAGTATCCTGTGGGGGGTGGGGACTGAAGGGACCAAGGACCACTGGTTGTGAGGATATGGCATCAATAAACATTGGTTCCAAAGGAAGGGGTGTGTGTGTGTGTGTGTGTGTGTGTGTGTGTGTGGACGCTCACGTGCGCACAATAAGGGCCACCAGGGAGGAGGGCAGGGAGTACAGGCCAATAGGGACCACCAGTGAGGCTGTCCCAGAGACAGAGACGGAACGGGCAGAGCTCAGTCTCATCAGGGCAACTGGAATCTCCTCCATCTTGAAAGATTACTTCTTGTCCCGCTTCTCTTTCGATTATTTCACTGTCTGCGAGGGCTTGTCTGCCCCAGATTCTGGGACAGAGGAGGAATGTGACTTTCAACACGAAAGGGGAGTAGAGCGGCAAGGAGAGGGGTCCCGTGGTGGGCAAGTATGCACTCACAAAAGAGATGTGAGGCCCCTAAAGGGACTAGACTACCTTAACATCAAAGGATTTGGAGACTGAAAAAGGAAAGTTCCACCTTTGTTAAACAAATTCTGAATGAATGTCATTGTTATGATATTAAATGAGATGTTCTCCATAGAACAAATAAAGGCATAAAGCTCACATAACTTAAAATTCTAGCTATCAACGAAAACCAGAATTCTGATTTAATCCTTAATGATCAAATACAGTTCCATTTATCCACCCTTCCTGTAGTATTAGCAGCAGCCAGCTAATGTTCAGACCATAAGATGATATGCTTGTTGCAAATAGTGTAATTGTTCCCCACATTTCATTTTCTCCTTCCCCCTTCTAGCCCAATCCCCAACCCCTGCCCCATACCCCTATTGCCCGTTTGTAATATTCGCAAGTTATTTTGTCCATATAACAGAGTAGTCTGCGTCTGTAGTAGTTTTGTATACTGTTTCAGCCTTTATAATCTTCTACTTTTAATCTGGGTAGAATTTAATATAAGATTTATTCGTTTATATTTTCCTTGGGTGTTTCAATATGTTCGTGTTTCTCACATAGACATACAGTCATAAAATGGTCATATATCTTTGAAAATAATGATCTTCATACAGCTCTAACCACCTGCTGCGGTTGTGTGGACTATCTGTTCAGCCTCAAGTTGTCTGATGATGAACTAAAAACCAAAAGCTGGTTCACAATGAAGTACGAAATATTATTGTGGAATTACTGACAGAATATTGCATACAATATGTACCCGAGTGTAAGACGAGGTTTTTCCCCAAATTCGTCATTCGAAAAACACAGTGTCTTCTTATATTCTCAGATTAAAATATTGCTACTGAGGTTATGACTTTCATTTTGTTTAATAGAGTATACAGGGAGTACCTTTCATTGCTCGAACAATCACATGACATCTGAATCACGTGGCACTAGTGACACAGATATGCAAGAAACTATGAACTAGCCACAACAACACTGTATGGCTCAGCTTAAAATTTGATAATTTTGTGAAACACTGGATGAAATAGCAATAAATTTTATCATCTTTTGTGTTTGAATAGGTTTACAATAAAAGTTCTGATACATGTATGGATACCATGTACAAACATTAATGCTGCTTTTCAAGTACAGGTTGTCCGTCAAAAAACATTACTTGATTCTGAATCCAGATCAATATTTTATTTGATTATGAAAGACTGTAATGATTTAATAAGTGGGTTGCAAATGAGAAATCCAGTCACTGTTCACATATTAGAATACCAAGCAAAAATATTACCAGCTTTTAATCAGTTTTAGGACGTGACAGTGACATTTAGATGAAACAAGAAGGAAAATTAATTCAGACCGAGATGCCAAACAAACAAAATCATATTAAACTGACTGTAACTATTGTGAGAATAAATTACATTGGCAAGACCCATCATGGAGATAGTACCAACATACATCAGTAGATCATGGGACAAGCAAAAGTACAAGAATCAGATTGAATCATGATTGCCATCTTTTATTTGTGTGTTTGTTTGTTTGTTGTTGTTGTTGTTACATAGGACTTGCATCCTAGAATATATCACAATCCATGTTTCACAGTTCTCAAGCACAGCACTGTGGAAGAGTTGGAAGGGGAACAGTGATACCAGCTTGGCTGAGAACTAGATGAGTGTGGGGAAGGGAGTAGTGAATGGGCAGCAAATTACATCATGTTGCCAACCATGAGAACGTATACCACACACTTTGCTTTTTAGAAACATCTACCAAGTTTAAACTGCAGTTTACCTGAATCCATTTGTAGGTTGAATTGAATTCATTTTAAAATTGGACAAATACTCCACAGTAGTATTCATTTCTGCAGGAGATGGTAAAAGTTTACTTACACATTTCATACAGCAATGTTGCCAAGCTCAATATGACGTGTGATGGGGACTATAGGGGGCGAGTCAGCTGGTGATTCTATGCAGCCAATGAGAGTGGTGGGCAGATGATACATTTGGAAACTAAGAACACTTTAACAATCTCATATCAGTACAGAAACAAAATTCAATATGTATTCGAAAAAACAGACAAATACTTGTGACAACAAATATATTAATTTCACAGCTGTGTCATTAGGATTAGGATGAGGATGAGGATGATGATGATGATGATGATATAATGATGATTAAAAACAGTGACACCACATATGATAGGGTCAGTAAGCAAAAAATGTAGAAAATAGAATGGTCTGCAAGTTAATGTAAACCACTTCTTTTCATATATTTTATTTCTCCTTCTTTTGTCAAAATGCAGACAACCAATAAATGGAATAAATTTAGAATAGATTTAATGTTAATCTTTTAGGCAGATACTTTATGTTAATAAAACAGTTTTGTAATTCTGAGTAGTCAGAAAATGTTAAAAATAATCTTTTCTCATCGAGCCTCTTAAAAAACAGGAGGTTGTCTCGTACTTGGGTAAATACAGTAAATGTTAAATTTAGGTTGGTTGTGAGCAATGCCCAGGATGTGTGGAATGAGATGGTAAAATGATCTTATTTCTGTTTATATTATATCTACAAGTCAGTGTCTCTACTATAAGGAGAACTGTTATCTTTACTTACACCAAAGTCTGTATACCATGATGGCTGTTCAATATTGTATTTGTTACTTTCAGGCTGGACTCTGAATGCTAAATGTTGACTGGGCCTCCACATATGCTCCAGAACATTGAGGAGCCACCTTGTTAAGACTCTGAAGGAAGAACTAGCAGTAGCTGATGTAAAGGGCATTGCCTCTCCAAGTGGAGATAAATGAACAACTGTCCACACACTCATCCTTAGTAGTATAGTGTACCAGTAGCTTTTGATGATTGTTCCCATCTACTAGTAGTACATTTTGCTGAACCTGTTAATAGGTTAACATTCACAGACTGCGGAAGATATTTCTGTCAGCTCCTGTGGGACATTTGTGTTTCTCTGTATTCTTCATCCTGTTGTTGCAAGGGTTATACAGTGACATGGTTTTACTAAATTAATGGTAAGAAGCTCAGCCACTACAGTATCTACACACATTCCAATCAGAATATTTATTTTATTGCACCCAATTTTAACTAGTTTTGCCATTTCCACGGTGTCCCAGGAAGAATTATCAATATCCAGGGATCTACATCTACATCTACATGACTACTCTGCAATTCACATTTAAGTGCTTGGTAGAGCGTTCGTCGAACCACAATCATACTATCTCTCTACCATTCCACTCCCAAACAGCGCGCAGGAAAAACGAACACCTAAACCTTTCTCTTCGAGCTCTGATTTCTCTTATTTTATTTTGATGATCATTCCTACCTATGTAGCTTGGGCTCAACAAAATATTTTCGCATTCGGAAGAGAAAGTTGGTGACTGAAATTTCGTAAATAGATCTCGCCGCGACGAAAAATGTCTTTGCTGTAATGACTTCCATCCCAATTCGCGTATCATATCTGCCATAATCTCTCCCCTACTACGTGACAATACAAAACGAGCTGCCCTTTTTTGCACCCTTTTGATGTCCTCCGTCAATCCCACCTGGTAAGGATCCCACATCACGCACCAATATTCTAACAGAGGACGAACGAGTGTAGTGTAAGCTGTCTCTTTAGTGGACTTGTTGCATCTTCTAAATGTCCCGCCAATGAAACGCAACCTTTGGCTCGCCTTCCCCACAATATTATCTATATGGTCTTTCCAACTGAAGTTGTTCGTAATTTTAACACCCAGGTACTTAGTTGAATTGACAGCCTTGAGAATTGTACTATTTATCGAGTAATCGAATTCCAACGGATTTGTTTTGGAACTCATGTGGATCACCTCACACTTTTTGTTATTTAGCGTCAACTGCCACCTGCCACACCATACAGCAATCTTTTCTAAATCGCTTTGCAACTGATACTGGTCTTCGGACCTTACTAGATGGTAAATTACAGCATCATCTGTGAACAACCTAAGAGAACTGCTCAGATTGCCACCCAGGTCATTTATATAGATCAGGAACAGCAGAGGTCCCAGGACGCTTACCTGGGGAACACCTGATATCACTTCAGTTTTACTCGATGATTTGCCATCTATTACTACGAACTGCGACCTTCCTGACAGGAAATCACGAATCCAATCGCACAACTGAGACGATACCCCAGCTTGATTAGAAGTCGCTTGTGAGGAACGGTGTCAAAAGCATTCCGGAAATCTAGAAATATGGAATCAACTTGAGATCCCCTGTCGATAGCGGCCATTACTTCGTGCGAATTAAGAGCTAGCTGCGTTGCACAAGAACGATGTTTTCTGAAACCATGCTGATTATGTATCAATAGATCGTTCCCTTCAAGGTGATTCATAATGTTTGAATACAGCATATGCTCCAAAACCCTACGGCAAACCGACATCAATGATATAGGTCTGTAGTTAAATGGATTACTCCTACTACCCTTCTTAAACACTGGTGCGACCTGCGCAATTTTCCAATCTGTAGGTACAGATCTATCGGTGAGCGAGCGGTTGTATATGAGTGCTAAGTAGGGAGCTATTGTATCAGCGTAATCTCAAAGGAAACTAATCGGTATACAATCTGGACCTGAAGACTTGCCCGTATCAAGCGATTTGAGTTGCTTCGCAACCCCTAAGGTATCTACTTCTAAGAAACTCATGCTAGCAGCTGTTCATGTTTCAAATTCTGGAATATTCCATTCATCTTCCCTGGTGAAGGAATTTCAGAAAACTGCGTTCAATAACTCCGCTTTAGTGGCACTGCGCAACGAAGGTATTGACTGCGTCTTGCCGCTTATGTACTTTACATACGACCAGAATTTCTTCGGATTTTCTACCAAATTTCGAGACAATGTTTCATTGTGGAACCTATTAAAGGCATCTCACATTGAAGTCCGTGCCAAATTTCGCGTGTCTGTAAATTTTAGCCAATCTTCGGGATTTCCCGTTCTTCTGAACTTCGCATGCTTTTTCCGTTGCCTCTGCAACGGAGTTTGGCCCTGTTTTGTGTACCACGGGGGATCAGTTCCATCTCTTACCAATTTATGAGGTATGAATCTCTCAATTGCTGTTGCTACTATATCTTTGAATTTGAACCACATCTCGTCTACATTTGCATAGTCAGTTCGGAAGGAATGGAGATTGTCTCTTAGGAAGGCTGCTAGTGACACTTTATCCGCTTTTTTAAATAAAATTATTTTGCATTTGTTTCTGGTGGATTTGGAAGAAACGGTATTGAGCCTAGCTACAACGACCTTGTGATCACTAATCCCTGTATCAGTCATGATGCTCTCTATCAGCTCTGGATTGTTTGTGGCAAAGAGGTCAAGTGTGTTTTCGCAACCATTTACAATTCGTGTGGGTTCGTGGACTAACTGCTCGAAATAATTTTCGGAGAAAGCATTTAGGACAATCTCGGAAGATGTTTTCTGCCTACCACCAGTTTTGAACAAGTATTTTTGCCAACATATCGAGGAAAGGTTGAAGTCCCCACCAACTATAACCATATTGTTGTTGTTGTTGTTGTCTTCAGTCCTGAGACTGGATTGATGCAGCTCTCCATGCTGCTCTATCCTGTGCAAGCTTCTTCATCTCCTAGTACCTACTGCAACCTACATCCTTCTGAATCTGCTTAGTGTATTCATCTCTTGGTCTCCCTCTACGATTTTTACCCTCCACGCTGCCCTCCAATGCTAAATTTGTGATCCCTTGATGCCTCAAAACATGTCCTACCAACCGATCCCTTCTTCTAGTCAAGTTGTGCCACAAACTTCTCTTCTCCCCAATCCTATTCAATACCTCCTCATTAGTAACGTGATCTACCCACCTTATCTTCAGCATTCTTCTGTAGCACCACATTTCGAAAGCTTCTATTCTCTTCTTGTCCAAACTAGTTATCGTCCATGTTTCACTTCCATACATGGCTACACTCCATACAAATACTTTCAGAAACGACTTCGTGACACTTAAATCTATACTCGACGTTAACAAATTTCTCTTCTTCAGAAACGATTTCCTTGCCATTGCCAGTCTACATTTTATATCCTCTCTACTTCGACCATCATCAGTTATTTTACTCCCTAAATAGCGAAACTCCTTTACTGCTTTAAGTGTCTCATTTCCTAATCTAATTCCTTCAGCATCACCCGATTTAATTTGACTACATTCCATTATCCTCGTTTTGCCTTTGTTGATGTTCGTCTTATATCCTCTTTTCAAGACACTGTCCATTCCGTTCAACTGCTATTCCAAGTCCTTTGCTGTCTCTGACAGAATTACAATGTCATCGGCGAACCTCAAAGTTTTTACTTCTTCTCCATGAATTTTAATACCTACTCCGAATTTTTCTTTTGTTTCCTTGTTTCCTTATAACCATATGAGTGGGGTATTTATTTGTTACGAGACTCAAATTTTCTCTGAACTGTTCCGCAACTATATCATCGGAGTCTGGGGGTCGGTAGAAGGAGCCAATTATTAACTTAGTTCGGCTGTTAAGTATAACCTCCATCCATACCAATTCGCACGGAGTATCTACTTCCATATGACAGGAACAATCATTTGGAGCAAAAAGTTCTAGTAAACATGGGCTCTAAAATGCATACTTGAAGAGCTATGATCACGTGTTCAGTACAAGAGTTGTGTTTCACGCAGATGAGGATGAACAAGTGTTAACAGCTTTTAGGGTATGTATTTTTGAGCCTATGTTTACTGGAATTTTTTTCTTCGTATGATCATTCCTGTCATATCCCTGAATATTCACAATTCCACCTGGAAAACTTGAAATAGAATTTAAAAAAGGCACTATTATTATTATATTTTTTATCATAGCTGTCCATAAATCTAAACATAATATCTTTGTATAGGACCTCATCTGATAAAACTTTTGTTCATTATTCATTACAAACACAAACATCCACTTTCAGCCCAAGCGTATGTCTCTATAAAAGTTACAAAACTGGAAAGTGCATTGTAATTTTAACAAATGTGGTTAACCAAAGGGTTACACTGTAAATAAATGGCTAGAGGGATTAACATAACTGAGACTGAAAAATGTATAGTATCAGAAAACCCCTCAAGAATAGACCATGTGAGCTGAAATAATGTGCACTTCATGTATTTACCAGACTGTAGGTGTAAAGTAAACAGGTTCATCGAATTTAATGTTACAGGGGTCATAATACATGGATTCCTTAAGATAAAGTAATATACTGTACGTACATATACACCACAATATGCAAACAAAACTATCATATTTACTAGTGACTAAGCCATTAGTGTGTAATGACGTAAAAGTCACAGCTATTCCACTATAGAGGCACATGCAACCTGTTAAGAAAAAGCATAAACTGACATGTACATAAGGATGGAACAGTTGATGCTACAGTCTATGAAACTTACGGACATCACCACATGAATATCTTGAAAAAATAGAAACTGCAACAGGTTTCATCTGTTGTAACAGGGAAATCTGTATCTTGTACTATTAAAATTGTAAGACAATACAAATGAGTTAGAGAATGTTTTGCATTTCTGTACCTGGAGAATACACACTGACAATCTTATTTAGATACTTGGAACACTAAGAGCACATTAGCAACATATCCATGTAAAATGTACACACAATTCCGTCATCTAAGTCTATCTTTTCTTCATTATTTACTTATAAGTTAGCTCCGAAACACCGGTGCATTTTTTAGAGTTCATAAGTTAGAATTTTTCCTCTTGTTGAAGAGAGGTAATTTTTTGTTGTCTACTTCATGCCTAACAGTAATTGAGAAATACCAAAAAAATTTAGCACTGTAGCTAAGAAAGTTCTTTTCTGCATATAGGGAGTATGACAGAAAAAAATAATTCAAGGTTTATATTGGGCTTATGATGACCCATCTTTGCACATTCTGTCACTCCATGGTCACATTCTTCTCGGGTTTCCTTTTCGTATCTTGTTTCTCCCTGTTGTCCTAGTTTCTCTTTAGTTACAATGACCCATTTTTCTCCATCAACTACTCTCTTCAGGTAAATTTCCGTCAGTTATTTCTTCATGTTACAGCCAGGAAATGTTCCTAGCAACTCTAGGGCTACACATCTGCTTACTGCCCAATCATTAAAAGCAGTGACAGGATTTAACACACTAATATCACAGCACTGAAAACAAAAGCTTTTTTGGGCAGGTATTCTCATTTCAAGTGATCTGAATACTCAATCATACACCTATAGATCTAACATTATTGAGTTCTCTCTCTTTCACATCTTTTATGTGAATGTCTCTGGAACATGTCCCACACACCTTAACTTTTCAAGTTCTTCTATCTTCTCATCCATAATTTTCTAGTGATCTTTGATAATTTCTGAGAATTTCTACGGATTTCATCCCAGAACATATTCATATCCTGATTGCTATCCTTATATTGAATGTGGCCTCTCTTCTCACACCCCCAGATCATCAAAGGCTGCAGCAATGTTAGATTTACCCTCACCGCACACTATGATCTCTTCCACTGCTATCTTCATAAACAAAGCACTCATTTGACTAAAAGTATCAATAAGTAACCAAGTTATCAAATCTCAGAGCTGGCGACAAATGCCTAAAAACTTCAAATGCTTTATCTGCTTTTCTGACTTCTCCAGTAGAGCACATTTCATACGAAAGTCTATTTTAACGACAAATGCTTGATTTGCATAAACAAGGCAAATACTCAGTTTCTGTTACAGCACTTGTGGCTTACTGACCACATTGCTCCTGTCTTCAATAACATCTGCAATTTTAATATGACATTTCATACAGGGTGCACACGAAGTGACATTCTTTGGAAGTATATACATGGAGTACTTAGTTCAACAGTTATTGTACCACACTCAATGACTTTTTTGTGGTGTGTTTCTTTTGAGTTTCAAAATATTTTGGCTTCTGTCTTGAGGCACTTGGCAAAACTGACAATCTCCTTTCAATTAATGATGACAGTTAATGAAGTCAGAATATTTAAAATTGACTCTACACTGTGCTAAAATAAACAGCCAGCTGTAAAACTTATGTCTTCCAGAATCAAAACACTGTTGAGGAGGCACAGCAACTTTTGACAGTACCAAGTTGGCAAAAACTCAAATCGTGAAAATTTAGTAAGCAAACCAATGCACAGACTCCTAGATTCACAGTGTAACAGCTTTACCAGGTGTCTTTTTCAACAGGCTATCAACTCCGAAAACAATGCATCTTTGTCCTGTACACAAGTTTTATGCTAACATTCGGTGGGTGAAAGGTACAGAAAAATAGGTGATGCTGCACACTTCTGAAATCTTTAAACTGATTTTCAAACAATTTTCTGATGTCTAACATAATGCTCTTATCTAACATCCTATACAGAACTCACTGCAAAGTATTTTAAGTTGAAATTTAAATAAAAATGGAAGGAAATTTACATTCAGGAAAAGTTAACAGCTGATATATGGATGCTTCTGTGCATTATTTTATCTTATGTTATCAATATATGATTAAATATAAACTGTGAGAGGCATCAGTCACAAAGCAAGCTTTGGCTGCATCCAGAGTTGGTGCAAGTAAACAGACTGGAATGAATATGTGTGGTAATAGAGAGATGGCATGAGGTGACAATGTGTTGCAGTGTCAGTGTTGTGACAGCAGTTATTTCACAGCACTAGTAACAAAATGTTAGCATTAATATTGACACCTGCGAATGGGGGCAGTTATCAAACTCCAGCAAAGATCCACTGTTCAGTGTGGCACATGTATGGATCTAATATTATGAGAGTGTACAATCAGATGATGGTAAAAGCAACTCATTGAATAGAATGCACACAATAAAGACTGTAAGAACTGATGGAAGGCGTGTGCCAAACAATTTCGCAGAAACTGAGCTTTAAAATTTTGGAATTCTCTGGTCAGTTCCCTCTAATCTCTCATTCACTGCTGTAAGAAACAATCATACGACGGCTTTGTTTTCACAAAATACATACAAGATGGGTGACACGGCAGCTGACAGATGAACACAGAATTAAACACCTAGCTGCAGCATTGGCAAACCACCAGCAGCATGAAGAGAACATAATTTCTTGTCCATATCACCATGGATAAAACACAGGTGTTACACGCAAAGAAGGAATGTTAATACTTCATGAATCTGACACATAGCCGTTTATCTGCAAAGATCAAATCAAAAAACATTATCTCAGTCAAAAAAGTTATGTGCACTGTCTTCTAAATGATGCGCTTCTGATCTAGTTCTTGCCACAAGGAGAGGCCTTAAATACTGATCAGTATTGTCAGACATAGTAAAATCTGTGAAGGGCAATCCAGAACAAGAGACTTGATATGATGAACGGAGGCATTAACCTTCTGCATAACAATGCATTTGACCATCCACCCTACCACCCCAACCCTTAGCCAGGTGACATTCATCTGTTCCGCCTCCAGAAGCATTTTCTGGCAGGAAAATATTTTCACAATGATGCTGATGTACAGATAATAGACTTCACGGCTCAAGATGTTGGTGGCAGACTCTTATGATGCAGAAATACCAGTATTGCATTGGTATGGCAAATACCTTAATAATGGTGATGATTATGTTGGGAAGTAATCTGCAGAACTCTACAAATACTGAATTATAACTTATGTATTGTTTTGTGTTCTACTTATGGGTTATTGGAGTTAATTTCTGTATGACACTTGTAAATTTGATGAACATGTTTAATTTACAGTATTGTTGTTAAACTGGGTGCACACTGAGGGTTAGCATAGTTTACTTCATTTCAGTCCATATGGTTCATTTCTTGTAGGACTTTCAGACAGTATATAATTTTGAAGTTAAGTTAATCACCACGGCCATTTCTTTCAATCTATAAACTTTGTTAAACCGTATTGTATTAAATATCACAACACATTCTTTAATATCTTATATTTGGAAGATTAAGACACTTGACAATAGTTCTGTGGGCTGAAACTAGCTGTTTGTGTTTATACGAAACAATAAAGGAGATTTTCAGCAGACAATGTTATTTACTTTACCAAGATTTACTGTTTCACTATTACTACTAATGATGACAATTAATTTCGATGCTGCACCACATGATAAGTCCATGCTAGTTAGGGGCAAAAGTATATTATTTTTTAACATTAAACAATTATACAAAATAAAACACATTATTTCATTTAGCTATATTATTCTAGAAAGCAGAATTCTATTGCTAGGGAGTATTATGAAATGGTACTTATTGAATTAACACCTACTTCCCCCATCTCCCTCACCCCCTTCCCCTCATAAAGTTTGTATGAGTTTTACACTGAAGCACCAAAGAAACTGGTACAGGCATGCATATTCAAATACAGAGATATGTAAACAGGCAGATACGGTACTGCGGTCGGCAACGC
Organism: Schistocerca americana; assembly: GCF_021461395.2. Classification (NCBI taxonomy): domain Eukaryota; kingdom Metazoa; phylum Arthropoda; class Insecta; order Orthoptera; family Acrididae; genus Schistocerca; species Schistocerca americana. The sequence continues at coordinate 137,224,466 of NC_060130.1, read as the reverse complement.
CTTTATAAGACAACAAGCGTCTGGCACAGTTGTTAGTTTGGTTACTGATGTTACAATAGCAGGTTATCAAGATTTAAGTGAGTTTGAATGTGTTTTTATAGTCGGCACACGAACGATGGGACACAGCATCTCTGATATACAGATAAAGTGGGGATTTTACTGTACAACCATTTCATGAGTGTATCATGATTATCAGAAATCTGGTAAAACACCAAATCTCCGCCATTGCTGCAGCCGGAAAAAGATCATGCAAGAATGGAACCAATGACGACGGAGGAGAATCGTTCAATGTGACAGAAGTGCAACCCTTCTGAAAATTGCTGCAGATTTTAATGCAGAGCCATCAACAAGTGTCAGCGTGTGAACCATTCATTCAATGAAACATCATCAATATGAGCTTTTGGAGCCAAAGGCTCATCGTGTACCCTTGAGGACTGTATGACACAAAGCTTTATGCCTCGCCTGGGCCCATCAACACTGACCTTGGACTTTTGATGACTGGAAACATGGCGCCTGGTCGGACAAGTCTTGTTTGAAATTGTATCGAGCAGATGGACATGAATAGGTATGGAGACAATCCATGGACCTTGCATGTCAGCAGGGGACCATTCAAACTGGTGGAGGCTCTGTAATGGTGTTGAGCATATGCAGTTGGAGTGATATGGGACCCCTGATAAGTCTACATATGAGTCCAACAGGTACACATACGTAAGCATCCTGTCTGATCACCTGCATCCATTCATGTCCATTTAGCACTCAGATGGACATGGGCAATTCCAACAGGACAATGCAACACCCTACACATCCAGAATAGCTACAGAGTGGCTCCAGGAACACTCTTCTGGCTCTTCTCTTCGCTGGCCACAAAACACTGTAGACATGAACATTGTTGAGCATATCTGGGATGCCTCGCAACATGCTGTTTAGAAGAGATCTCCACCCCATGCACTCTCATGAATTTATGGGCAGCCCTGCAGAATTCATGGTACCAACTCACTCCACCACTGCTTCAGACATTAGATGAGCCCATGCTATGTCGTGTTGCGGCACTTCTGCACGCTAGTGGGTACCCTACACGATAATGCGCAGGTGTACCAGTTTCTTTGGCTCTTCAGTGTATATGGTACCTACATTATGGATTTTGCCATATGCAACAAAAGCAACCCCCCCCCCCCCTCTCTCTCTCTCTCTCTCTCTCTCTCTCTCTCTCTCTCTCTCTCTTTCTCTCTCTGTGTGTGTGTGTGTGTGTGTGTGTGTGTGTGTGTGTGTGTGTGTGTGTGTGTGGGCGCGCGCACGCGATGAACAATTTACCATAAGAAAACTTAATGTATAGTGTGTCAAGTAAGTAATTAAAAAAATCTAAATATCAAACAAAAAATAATATTTAGTAGCCAAAATAAAACAACACACAGAGGAAAATATTCCCACCAACAAGGCAAAAGTTTGTTAAAACAACAATAATGAATGCTATCATTGTTACACACATTTAATAATCGGAGACTGAACACAAAAACATCACCTTGCTTTGCAGACAAAAACTTCTTACAGCTACTGACTTTCAAACTGTTAGTTTTGAGTCAAGCACAGATGTATCTAAAATTACAGTTACCTACAGACTACTACATCTGCACAAAAAGCTATTTTCACTTTGACACTTTTCCATAAATTGAACTAAAATCTATTTGAAGGTCTCTGAACATAATCTTTTTTCTGCTTGCAGTGAAGAATCTGACACTGATGGTGGTGGTGAATGAGTCACATAATCAAATTTGCCAAAAATGCCCACCTTCAGTGTTTACTTATCGGTGAGTCACCAACAGAGCTGATTTCAGTGTGGCACTGAACATGAACTATTTATAGTTGTATTTTCTAATATTCTGGTAAGTCAAGAATATGTATTTCTGTATACAGACTTTTCGAACTATACATTTAATGACCGTGACAACTGAAAGATCAACCATGTGTGTGTCAAAAACAGTTGTGTTTACACAAGTTTTTAATCAAAGAGAATAATTCTGATCTCGGAATGAGATAAATCAAAAGTGAACTGTAAATAATGATGCTAACTCTTTCACAGACCTGTTGAAAAAATTGTAAGATTCTGGTTGCCAGTAACTATTGACTCACAGCATTAAGGTGCTGTTTCTTGCCACATATTAGTGTATGTTTTTCACCTTTGTGTCTTTACAATGTGGCAAATTTCATTAAATCTACCAACAGTGGTAGATCAGTTTACAAACATGTTTTAATGCTCAAATTTGGGTAGATGCCAAAAATGCTGAATTACAGAGTGTCTGCTGCAAAATTGGGATCCATTTCAATCCAAACACTTCAGCGTTTGTTCAAAATATTTTGTAAGCTCCACTGTTACTGCTTACTGGTGGAGTGTAAGAAAAGATCTATAGTAAATTACTCATGCAGAATCAGTGAGCTGACTTACTCTGATAAACCTTGTCGGAGTGTAAAGAGATAGTTCAAGGTAAGAAAAACAGTTCTTTAGTTCCTTTCGTTTGCATATAGTACAGTCAAATTATGAAATATCACAAATGTCTTTGAAAGTAGCAAAATACATGTCTTCTGATAAATAAGGTTTTAATGTGATAAATTATGCTGTCCCATTTACAAATGGCAATGCAGCATGCACTGCCACTGCACGAGAAAAAAAAAGACTGGACAGCTGCACAGTTGCAAGCCCTTACCTGAGAGTGGTATGGAATGAGGATTTCCTGTCTCCCTCATATGATGGAACTAGCAAACCTATGCTCTGTGCTTCATACTAAGCATTTAACCCAACTGTGGATGTTGACAATTATAATCTGTGAAACATTCATATGTAGCACATTTGATTGACCAAGGAACTGCCACAATGTTTATTTTCCCACAAATAGCCTGAACACAATGCAGAAAAATTAGCTAATACAGTGTTTCAGCAAATTTTATAGTTTCAATTCTAAGGTTGGTACTGGACAGAGACAAAACAACAGACATAGATTAAAAGACGTGCATGTATATCCGAGATCTCCTCCCAAACCTATGGACCAATTTTAACCACAATTTGGCCAGAAACAGTAGGCCTCATGAGTATCAGCACTGTAGGGTTTGTAACAACTTAGCTCCAATAAGGGCAGACATGTGGGCAAAAACATGCTTCATTATTACAGCACTTGCCATATTGGCTGCCGTGCACAGCAGGCATGTTGTGTGGGAACAGTATTGGCCTTCCAAAACAATCTGCTTTGCAGGGCAGCCTACTGGCGTGTTGTGTCTGAGTAATATCAGCCTGCTTTATTGACCTGCTTTGCAAGGCGGCCTGTAAGCCATGGGTAAAGTAAATGATTTTGAAGCCTTCCCCATATTACAGACATGTTACATAAGTAGTATCGGCCATGTTTATTGAACTGAACGGCACCTACATGTGTCGATGAAGATGATTGGAGGCAGATTAAGATGGATGGAGGAGGGGATGGACAGAAAGAGGGGGAGAAGGGAGAGATGCGTGAGGCAGGTGGCAGGTGGAAGGTGTAGAAGGTTAGTGGGCAGGTGGAAAAAGAAGAGGCAGAGGCAGAGATGGAAAGAGAGGGGGGGAGGAGGATACAGTCGAAGGGAGGGGAGGGAGGGGAGAGGAAGATATGGTCAAAGAAAGGGGGTGGATGAAATGGGGGGGGGGGGACGAAATGGACAAAGAGAGGGGGGTGGATCAAATGGACAAAGAGAGGGGGGTGGATCAAATGGACAAAAAGAGGGGGGTGGATCAAATGGACTAAGGGAGGGGGGTGGATCAAATGGACAAAGGGAGGGGGTGGATGAAATGGACAAAGGGAGGGGGTGGATGAAATGGACAAAGGGAGGGGGTGGATGAAATGGACAAAGGGAGGGGGTGGATGAAATGGACAAAGGGAGGGGGTGGATGAAATGGGCAAAGAGAGGAGGTGGATCAAATGGACAAAGATACGGGGTGGATGAAATGGACACAGATAGGGGGTGGATGAAATGGACAAAAAGAGGGAGTGGATGAAATGGACAAAAAGAGGGAGTGGATGAAATGGACAAAAAGAGGGAGTGGATGAAATGGACAAAAAGAGGGAGTGGATGAAATGGACAAAGAGAGGGAGTGGATAAAATGGACAAAGGGAGGGAGTGGATAAAATGGACAAAGGGAGGGGGAGGAGGAGATGAAGAGATTGAGAGAGTGGGGAGGAGGAGATAGAAGCTAGAGGTGTAAGGACAAGGTGGACAGAGAGAGGGAGGAAGAGGTGGACACAGAGAGGGGGAGGAGGATGTGTGTTTAATATCTGTGCCAAATGCATATGCAGATGAAGCTGGGGAGGAATGGCTAATATCTTCTATAAAAGAAAGAAAAAGTAAAAATGAGTATACTGAGTATTACCATGTTTAATCAATAAAGTTATGATTCTCTCTGCATTTGAGAAAGTTTACCTGTATGTCATTGCTTCAAGCAAAACAGGCTTGCTGTTTTCAAGTGCATATTTTCTTGCAGCTTTTGTGGCATTGTAGACAGCAAATACATCATTTCCATCAACTCTTACGGTTGCTATACCATAACCAGGACCTCTACCTGCAATGCCATCACCTCTGTACTGTTCACTACTGGGAGTTGAAATTGCATACCCATTATTTCTGCTGCAACAAGTATATGTAAAAAAAATGTATTGAGATCCATGTCTAGCCAAAATAAAAAAAAATTATATTTTCTATAGTGTGCATGTTGCTTTGTGATCACAATCAAGAGTTATTACACTGTTAACAGGTTACCAAAGTTAAAAGCTATATATATAACTGTAAACTGACACACATTCCACGCCACAGCAAAGAGATTGCAATTATGATATATCAACAAAAAAATAACTAAACTAAACCACTCTGCATCATCTGAGGCATCTGATACAGTAATTTTATACCCTACCAAGTGGGTTGTGACTATGATCACAGCAGGATATGAAATTGTCATAGTAATTCATGCAATAAAATGATTGTGTGTAATGCAATGAAAATGCGTAGTACACAGTTTTCAGTGACAAGCAAGAGGAATGTACTTTAATTAGCTTCATCCATAATTCTCTTACAAAGTCTTGAAGAAAATAAATCTCTGTAGTAAGTCTCAGGAGTTAGTGGTAGTGAGCTGGTGGGCTGTCTCAAGTGGACTGTCACGTTGGCCCAACAAACCTTAACACTAATGGTTCTACAGTCTGAAATCAATAGTTGCTTATTTTTAAACAAATAATCGAACCCATATTCAGCTGCCAATATTGTCACTCAAATCTGCTCTATGACAAAAGATTCTCTTTTCAAACAACTGCATATTCCAATTTCCTGTAATTATAATTTTTTGATTACAGCATGATCAAAGGAACACTTCAGTTAATGCTTCGCACAGGTAGGGATCAAAATTTGCCTGTCACTACAGCAAACTGTCATTCTCATTTGACAATATTCATCCAGCATCACATTCTCACAAGATGTCTGACTGTTGAACAATACACTAGTTATGCACGTAACACAATTATGTTTCATTAATTAACAAGAATTCGAGGTAGAAGTAACTTGAAAAGTTTTCCAGGGAGATAACTTATTTGTTCCACCCTGTATATGTTCCACTCTGAATTCAGTAAATATAGCACATACAACTACCAATGTGACAAACTGAGGTATGAACAACAAGTTGTCCTTCCGAAGTTATTTTCTGGTTGTTAGATACTATGCCAATATGTGTTCAAGACATACTTGTAAATGATTCTCAGCTACACGAGTGACTGTCAGGTATGCCCATCAACAATCACTTCCAAAAAGTCCCACTTATAATGTAACTGGTAAATTATAATAGTTTTTGTTTGTTTGGGAAGAGCAGTCACTTTTGACTAATTGCAATAGGAGTGGCCACCACCTTAGTAAAGATGTTGACTGAAATAATGGAGATACTTCATGATTTTCAAAACGAGTTATCCCATATGGAAGGAAACTCTAGGAAGTATCTGATACACAAGTAAAATATAGTCCAGTATGGTAAAAAGAGATAAGGCAGGAAAGGGCAGACCAGATTAACAATGTCTTAGTGAGATTTTTGAGTGCCCTCGAGATCACACACATTTCTGAATTTTACATTCCCTGCCAGTCAAAGGAATCTCTGTTTAGACCGATCGGTGTACATCACGACCATTTTGTGATACTCACTTAGCATTTGGGTAAACATATCTAAAATATATTCAGAAGTGTTTTTATTTCTGTGACCTTTTAATGGAAGTACAAACTGCTTTCACACTAAAGATGGTGAACAGGTCTAACCTCTCTCAAAAACAGACAATTTATCCACACCTAATACCACCAATGAATTAACTCTTGAGGATCCAGGTGGCCTCACTGTTCACACATAACTCCCAAACAATTTGTTCATTTGAGCTCAAGCTTAAGCAATGATATGGAAGGCTGGTGCCTGAGGAGAGGACAGAATGCCATATGACTAGCACACCATAAGGAAACCCCACCCAATACTGGAGGGTGGCGGATAAGCCTCAGCACAAAGTTTGCGAACAGGGCTTGTATTAAAGCTCCCATTGCCAGCCTGATCACCTTAAGTTGAAGAGCAATGATAGTTTCCAGATATGACTATCAAACTGAAAAATATACTGAACATCCAAAACTGAGTTGGAAATGTACATGAACCTTGTAAAACTGTAGCCAGTCTGTTTGATATGATTCCCTCCTCCTGCAACGAAATGTTGCAGACGGACTTAAGATCCCTAGTGCTTGGTGGACCTTGTGCTTTTTGATGCTTTAGGTTGGTAATCACATCAATTTTTCATATAAATTATGCCCAGATACCTCTCTGTTTATTTAAAACTGATCTTTAGTTCAAGGTTGACTGAAAATGTCAGAAGACTGCTGAAATGCCATTTTCTCTGCAGAGAACATGGAGCTCTAGCATTCAGAACATACCTATAATCTGTTAGTGAACCGGATGAGTCATGGGTGTTAGGCTGGAGTAGGAGTAGGAGTAGTAGTAGTAGTGGTAGTAGTAGTGGTAGTAGTAGTAAGAGAAGGAGGAGATTATATTGTACACAAAAAGTAAACTGGAGGAGATGATTAAATTGTACACAAGAAGTGAACTCGTTATAGGACTTTGTAATTCTGATAGTATACTATTAATAGTTATTGCACACATGATTTCACTTAAATTGGACCATTGTGGAAAGCTGTTCCTTAGCTCAAAAACAGTCAGGCAGAATCTGGCTAACACAATATTGAGTATGAAATTTCCAAGTAGTATCGTAGATTTCCTCACTGTCCAAGAAAACCCCTTTTGAATTAGGTTATCACAGTTGAATGATATCTCCTAAGCCATCACTAAGAATCACAAAGTTCTTTGGTTTCAAGAAACCACATAGTTAGCTGTTCATTTTTACATCTTTCCCCAGCAGCTTGCAGGACTGACACTATGATAGTTACTTAGAGATACAAAGACAATATTTGGACTACAAATTTTACCAGAATTACTACAAGAATTTAAATCTGATGAAAAACACTTCATAAAACAACAGTTATAATGTTGGATAATACACGAAATCCTTTTTTGTCAGGTGTAACAATCTATCAGCTAGTTTAATCCATTACACATTTTCACTTAGGGGGTTCAAGGATTCTATCATGCTCACTTTGCCCTCAGCTTATTAGATATCAATGAACAGGAGACAAATGGGGAAAGGTGCAAGAACATTTCTTCTACAGAAACCATGCATAAAATTTTACTGTCAGTAAAAAAAAATGAGAAATTACATTTGAAATTAATATCTCTACAATTTTGGGTAAATAAAAACAAAGGAGTACATGTATCTCCTCAGTACATACCAAAAAAATATAACAGGGCAATTTAGTGTGGCTGCAAAGTTGAAGGCGGCATGGCAATCTCCTTCACTTGCAGCTCCTTCTCCAAAATATACAATAACACATTTATCATCAGAACTTCGCTTCAAGGCATAGGCAGCACCAACAGCTGAAAAACAATAAAAGTAAGGATTCATAAAATAAATATGTAGACTAGAAGTAGCACTAAAAACATGCCACTTTTATTAGTTTGTACTCATTATTAGGTGAATTAATTGCATTATAAATTGAAGGGGATGGCAGAAGAAAGTGCAAACCCATGAGAGTGTATTTTGTGGTACTTTGTGTTATATGTTTAGTTAAATTCAAAGCTAAGAACACAAATGAATTAAGACAAAGCAACTTATGTAGTACAATATCTTCTAGTGGTATATATGGAACTACTTGTAACCAGCATATGGTCCATTTGAAAACACAACATGTTGGACTAATCCTTGCTAAACTGAGGTTAGCATTTTTCTTTGTTGACTCTCAAACATAATGTCACTGTGCCAATTATCAGCTGAAACAAGCTGTAGAATTTAAGGGGCTCCAGAAAGGCTCAAAAATCATGAAAAGTTCAATTTTTATTTTTTGCGTTTTCTGAATCCTCAGACTATTACCTTTTAATAGATATATCATTTATTCAATTCCGAAGACTACAACTATTTTTAAATTTTTTTTGAAATGTGTTCTACATGGGCGTGACCCACTGTGGTGCTGTTAAACTGCTGTCAAATGGTGTTATTATTAACGTCCGTGTTCATCAGGTACATTTTAGTAATGTGAGATAAAGTATGTGTTGTGGCTAACCTGTGATGGTTCAATATATATCGCTGGTGTGATTGTCGATTGTTTAACGTTTATTTACTCTGTCGTTATCTCGAAAATATTCGTAATTAATGCTTTTTTCTTGAGTCTCTGTTTTGTTGAAGTATAATAATGAGTAAAAGTAAAGTTATTAGAAATCCTCTGAAGGCTTTTAAGAAAAGGAGAAATGTTGGAAAGCCAAAGGTATGTGTTATTACTGTAAACAATAAAGACGATAACCAAGTGAGTGAACCTAACCTCTCAAGTACACCTGCCCATAGCAGTCAAAGTGGGAAAGAAAATACTTCACAGAAGAAGCTCGGTTCAATGAGTGAAAACTATGAATGTTTTATGGGTGAATCGGATGTGAATGAAATATTTGATATGTCGGTTCTCAAAGGAATTTTTTCAAACTGTGTAAGATGTATTCATTGTAGTGAAGTTGGACTGGAACTCTCCATAATAAAGCACGTAGGACTTGCTAGTGAAATACAACTGAAATGTGATAAATGTTCATACATGACCACCTTTTGGAACAGTGTTGCAGTAACTGCAACTGAAGAAAATGGTAGCAAAATCTACGAACACAACAACGAGCGATGCTTGCTTTAGACAAGGAACGCCTTCGGGCTGCAGACAGGGCTGTAAAGAGTCTAGAAATACAAGCAAGAGTAAACAGGAGGAGGAACAAGAGGAAGCTGGAGGAGGAGTTTGCAGAGGATGAAGATAATCCATCCTATGGACCTGGAATGCACTAGAAAGTTAATCCAATCTTTATCGCTCGATTCCCAAAACTTTTATTTTCTCATACTAATTACATGTTTTCTAAGGATCTTCCAAACATATTTGTTTCAAACTTTCAGTAAATGTTACACAGTACCTTCTGCATAATTTAACACAGCCTTTTTCCAAAAAAACTGTATATTTTTGAATATATAAATAAAAAATTGCAAAAAAATGTTGTGAATTTTCATTACAATTGAAAAAAAAAATCATCTTTAATAACTGAACTAAAATTTTGTAAAATCCCTGTGTTAAGTTGTAGCCCATATTCCAATAAATAATCTGTAAAAAGTTCAACTTCCTACCTCAAATACTTTGTGAGGAAAGATGTAATTTAAAAGCGTTATTTTAACATTGCAAGTATAGGGCGTTCCGGAGCCCCTTAACAATACACAGTCCTATTCTGTTACTTCCATTTCTCTGATGTTATTTGCATCAACAGCCTTATTCACCACTGTGTCTAAGTGTAAATATTTTATTTTGCTCTGCAACATCTACTTTAACATGAGCTAAGATAAGTTCAATGGCACTGAGCCAAGTAATGACATTTCTTCATGGTAATCAACAAGCTTTTTTTTGACTGAAAAATCAATATAGCACTGGGCACCAAACTGTTCATCAAACCAAATGTATTATCCATCTGCAATACGGTTCTTGTATTATGCATTTTAACCCAAATTTCATCTATCCATGTTACATTCTCCAGAGTCATTGGCAGCAACTTGCGAAGGAAATGGCAATTCCAGACCACCTTTTTATTCCCTTAACACTTTTCTCCCTGCGAATCTTTTCAACCTGTAGTCAGTTTTCATTAAAATATTCACAAGGATTGTCATAGTTATAGAACCTGCACACAATTCATTTCCCAACAGTGAAATAATCAACTTTTTAAGTGTTAGGTACCGTTTCTTGATGTAATATATAACTACATTTTAATCAAACTCGTTAATATTTGCACACAGTACAATTTCTTCCTTGTCTTTCCACAGATCACAAGAACAGAGTTTCCAGCTGAACTTGCAGTCTCTTCTAATTCGTCACTCTTTACTGTAACTTCATAGTCAATGCTTCAGCCACTTTGTCAATTACTTTACTGACTGCTGTGAAAGGGCTCCCACTGTTATTTATCTCTTCAAAGTACACAGTAATCCGTATATAAAGTCATGTGCATGGCCTTCCAGCTCAGCTCCTTACAAGTAAGCAAACAATGTCATTAGAGCAAACACATACTCTAGCCCATGCTTCATATCACTGGGACTTAGTTATGAATGAGGATATTGAAATTTGAACTCATCTATAACACAGACACAAGCTATTCATTCAGCAACACATGGAAATGGGTGCTCGATACTAAGAGATTACAGATTCTCCATCCTTTATTAAGCCTTGTTTACAATGAAGCGAGTGTCAGTGAGCAAGTATCTGCGAGCTAGCATTCTCTCTGGTGTAGGTTGTAGTTATGTGCAAGCAAACAGCATTTGCTATTGTTCTGTTCACATTTGCCTGCGCTCACTTATATTCCGCTGGTTGTTTGTCCTTCTGCAAATCATCAATATTTTTATTTTTTGCAAGGAGAACTACCTTTGTTATTGAATATGAGCTGTGTGAGCAATGGAGTGGTGAGTAGAGAATGTAATGTTGCTAATAAAAGAAATATCTTGGGAGCTTGTAGTACACAAAGAGATCCACCACACAAAATGCCAAAGAACAAAAAACTGGATGTAGCAAAATTGCTGAAGCACTAAATGGTAATGTTAAGAAAACTTTCATTATTTTCGTCAGGCAGGAACATAATGAAGAGGCACAAACTTTTCCATTTTTTAATAAAAAGACTTGGCACATATATTTATTTTGTTTATTAATGTTAAATTAAAAATATGCAAAAGATCGTATCATCTTTATGTTAACTGAAAAGGTAAAAATTGTTTCTCCCTCAACCAGGTTAACCCCTCCGACCCAGCAAACGTATTGCTAGTTATATAATGTAAATGGACAGATAAAAAAATCTACTCACCAAGTGGCGGCAGGGGAAAACACACACACATACACACACAAAAGGATTTAACTTTTACAAACCTTTGGAGCCAGCATCTCTGAAACTTTGTAAATGTTAAATCCTTTTGTGTGTATGTTCCCCTGCCGCCTCTTGGTGAGTAGATTTTTTATTGATCCACTTGCATTATATTATCAATAATTGATTATTTCCGTTGTTATTGTTGGTTACAGTATTTCCTACAATGTAATTTACAAAAACAGCTGTGGTGTTGTCTACCCAAAATGGATAATATAATATCTGAAATACAGCAGCTACTGAAATGCTAAACAAGTATTTAAGAGTAGTGCAGTTATCCCCATTTGCTAAAACTGGAGTATAAATGCTAACGCTTATATAGGTGATATTTGTCATTGCTAGTTAATGTCCTACTTTAATATTTCCCTTTCACTAGCAGTGAGAAAGTGAAAATTGTCTACTGACCTTCAAAGTCTTGAAATGGGGCAGTTAGAGCTGCAATCGAGTGCTAAGTGCAGTGTCACTAATTTCATGTTTATGTGAAAACTGACACCTACGTTTTTCTTTTCATATGTCACTTTGCAACATTGTGCTCATAATAAAAAATAATCTTAATCTCACTGTTTTGTATCACAATGATAACTAGTGTCGTATAGAGTTACATCTGCACAACTACAACTTTAAAACCAAGAAGGATTAGCATGCTTCAATTCTCATTCTCTGATGTTCTCTTCTGTTCCTTCCAAAGTAAACACTTGTTCCCAGGCACAATCGAATGAGAGTGAACACTAATGAATTGTTCTGTGAATGGTTGGTTTTTTGTGTTTGCTTCCATTCACTCACGTGTAAATGAAACTCTACACACTATGATGGAATAATAATTCTGCACATTATGTATCACTTTTAGAGCTAGTTGCAAGGTGCATCACTACATTATTCAAATCTCTTAGACAGTCAGCAGCTTTTCTGATGAAGACAATGACATACCGTCTAAAGACCAGAATATTACACACAATTAACAAGGTAAGTTCACTGAAAACATTTTATATCATATGCCAAATATATGCATAAGTAGATGAGCTACATGAAATATTGGAAACAAAGTCTTACCTTGGGGAATCTGTGTAGCTAGAGGTGAAGAAATTGTAACAAAATTTAGTCTTTTTGATCCATAATGAATTGGCATTTGTCTTCCTTTACCACCATCTTCACAATTCCCGTAGCACTGGTTCATAAACTCGTCCAAAGAGAAACCCCTCCAAACAAGAACACCTACAAATAAAAGTCTCCAATAATATGCTGTTCTAAACTCCTATTATAAAAAAAATATTGCAACTCTTGGGGAAAGAAAGAAAATTAATGAACATGTCTTGTGTGTGCCAATGGCCCATGGCCCATGGCATACGGTGGAGGCTTTGTGATCTACTGATCAGGGTGTAGGGTGCAGTCTTATGTAAATCTTAGTAAAGATGCCCACTGTCTGCACTCTTTGGTTGTCTTGATCCATTACCAGCAGATTTTGGGGTGATTTGGTGACTTGGGTAGAGGGAAAGGGAAAAATTCTAACCAAGGTTGGGGAATAAATGTACATTGCTACATTTTCAGAATCTTACAAAGAACTGTTATCTGTCTACTCATTGTAGCTAGGTGGACAGTCTCATCACGTTTACTTAAGTGCCTCACAGTGTGTTGTACACTTAATTAAGAATAACAGTCAGGCTAAATAAGTCAACGCAAAAAGCAACTGTAGCTGCTCAAATATTGCTCACAAATAATAGTGAACTACACACCAAATGATGCACTATGAATTTCCTCTTCTGGCTAACGGTGGATGCTCTGTCAGTACCATCAGTGACCACACATAGGTAAATATGTTAACTACTTAAGGGGATACCAAGTGTCGGGAGGATAGTGGTGCTCCTTAAGAAAATAGCATTTAAGAACAAAAAGAAAACCAACGTATCTTCAGTATGTCTGTTAGCAGGATGAAGGTGGGAGGGAAATGGGGGAGGGCACTGGCAAGTCACCATATGAGATGTCGATGTTTGCAGCTATCAAGGATGCCAGTCAAAAGTTTACTCCAGTTCTGCAACATGAATACCTATGCCTCAGTTCCTACTAGCATCTAGCACATGTGGAGAGAAATAGCTGGTGCTTTTGTAATATCTTCCACAGTTAGTATCAGTTGTCAACAGCAGTAATTTTCATTTGATATTAGGCCCAGGAAGTTGGTGATGCGAAATAGTCTTAACGTTACTAAGGTAAATCATCAAAGATGAACAGTAAATCTTGGTCAAACAGTTTCATTTGCCTTCTGTTTTAGTAGTCAAAGAATTCAATAATCACACTGAAAAACTTCTGAATCCTGTGTAGGAAAGTTACAAATCTATTACAAGGAAACTGATAAAGAATCATATGTATCGTGTTACCAGAACACTATCTTTAACAGAATATTAGACAACACACATTCTGACAGACATTCTGTTCTGATCCCTTTCAACAGAATCATAAATGTGGTGGATTAGCAAACACATGTTGTGTGGCAGTTGACCATCTCTGTGAAAGAGACTAAAGTTTGATCCATACCAACAATCTCTATGTGCAGATTCCAAACTGCTCCTTCCCTCAAGGGTGATTTTTAAATAACTTATCTGCCTAACACATTGCATCATTAGTAGTTCTCGTTATATGAACAGTGGCAGGCCATGAGTCAAACAGGGAGTTGGTCTATTAGGCATCTGGGGCCAATTTTATCCCCTTGTGGTGGGTGGGTGGGTGGAAGTTACGATCTTCAGACAAGTAGATTTTGCTGACGCGTACATGTGACACCCATAATACAACTACAACCACATGAAAGCCTTGTATAACTGTAACAGAGGCACACTACTACTCCCCAAGAGACAGATAATATGGTTGAGGATGCTGAGTGCAATAAGGACTTAATTAACCCATTGGCTGCCAGTCTCCAGCAAGCAGGCTGTTATTCTTCTGATCTGCTGTAGGAACTGGTTTGTACAAGTAAATTCTGTCATGCTGAACACAGTCATATTACAATGGAGCACAAAAATGTCTTCAGGATTTTATTTTGCACTGCCTGTCACTGTCAACCTTCATAATTAAAATCCACATTTCAGATGTATTAACTGTATAACTTCCATAGATACATTGTTGAAATGACATTGGCATGGGCACAAGTGAGGTGCATGGGGTGAGCTGAAAATCAGTTAACTTGGCTGAGTGATTAATTTCAATTCCAATCAAGTCCTCTGGCTATACATTGGGTTCAGCCTTATTGCATTATCCTGAGGGGCAGTGGCCAGTAAGAAATATTTAAGAGAAGGACACAAAGCAACTCTGCCAAATGAAGACTACATTTTTGAAGTGATTATTATTTAAAATCCATTTTATGAATATGATTCGGAAAACTTATGAACAATATTTTGAAGATTTCTTGTAAAGCAAAAATCAGTCCACAGTTGCAGCCACAGAATCATAGTCTAAAATAATTACAGCTTCCTGCATACCTCAGTGAAGCTGCTTCTGTTTACAATATATATAAATAACTCTGATCGTTATTTTAGCAGCTTTCTAAGTCAGCAGCTTGCCAATATGGACCACAGACAATTATGTCAGTCATAAAGAGGTAGCGTTTCCTGAAATTTATTTTAGTGTATAGAATTTATTTGCAAAAATCAAACTCCAGATGGTTATCTGACACTGTCAGCAGGAAAATTATCTCCGATTTTGAAAAATGTACTCTTCTTACTACAGAACTTTTATTTGCCCAGATTACAACACACACACACACACACACACACACACACACACACACACACACCTTCAAATTATCTACATACACAGCCATTGTGCCACTCAATGTAGCGTACTGTCATCTAGTCATACACATATTTGGGAGCAACTATTTGAAGATGACACACTGACAAGCAGCATGCTATCAGCTGTCAATACAGACACAGCAAGCAATACCTTGAAACTTTTGTGAGTGTTTACCACAAGTATAATTTTATTATATGATGTATTATGTTAGACTGGTGTGTCTTCAAAGAGTTGCTCCCAAATTGATTTGGGCAAATAAAACTTCTCTAGGAAGAAAATAACATTTCTCAAACTCTAAATATTAACAAATACAATGTAATGCTTGTCCATCACTGAAAATCCCATATATTGGCCAAGTAGCAATGTCAGCATTCAAAAAATCTCAGTATGAGCAATCAAAGCATTACAGATGTGGAGAAAAGCTGCAAGAAAGGCACTGTGCACCATTTAAAGGCCTATTTTTAAACACACAAAAACCACAAATGATTTTAACAACTTGAAAGAGTGTCGTCACATTATTATGACCACCTGCTAACATGAATAGTACAAGTCATTTCAGTACACACAGCAAGTAAATGACTTGAAGGTACACCTAGTGCAACAGGTCTCCATGGGTGTTTTGAGCCTTGCTATTTAGTGTTTCCTAGAGCACAAAATTCACTCAGTAGATTTAAGAATCAATGTGGGCCTTAAGATTTTTGCCGAGTTAAGCTCCGAGATATATATATATATATATATTTGAAGGGGGGGGGGGGGTGGAGGAGGCAAGAGTGTGCTCTTCCAGTTATTTGCAGGAACATTTAACATTTACCTCTGAAGCTCTGCCCAATTGCCTTGCTGAAAGATATTACACCCTGCACGTGAAACAGTCCTCATATACAAGTGATCATTATTCAGAGTATCAATTTGTAACCAAATGGGCCAAGAGGGCCTGTAAACAGGAATTAACAGTCTTAGAGAATGGTGCAAAACATTCCCTGAACTGCAGCACTGGGCCATTTCACTGCATTCTTTCAATAATGGACTGTGCCTTTGCTGGAAGTAGGATTCACTGAAATGTTGTCCTAGGCATAAATCTCATTTCCTTGGATTATTGTGATCTTGATACATACCACTGTAGCAAGTTGGCCAGACTGCAGTTGATTGGAAATTATGTAAATGACAGGCTGTTTCTTTTCGCACAAAACACTTTTGAATGAAATGAAAATTGGAGAAAATGAAAACGATATAAGATTTTTCCCTTCCCCCACATACCCAACACTCATTACTAGATGACAGTTACCCACTTAAACTGGCAGTTAATTTTTTTGTCCTTACACTGCTTAAGGCCATATTTATGACACAGTCATTATTTAGTGATTGCTAAATGCTTATATTGCTTACATAACACAACAAAAATAACAAAGTTCCCTTTAAAACTATTCTAACATATTGAATCTGCTGCTTATGCAAGAATAATGAAGCCCTTAGTTCTGCAGGTTGGGAACACGGGTATCAATATTACCTCTCTCATGTTTTTAGAAACTATAAGGGCTTCAACCATCTTCTGAGCTGGATTATAATGCACGTATAATGTTATTCACCTTTAGCAGTACTCAATATTCATATCCAATTTGTAGTAGTACAATAAAGTGTTAATCACTAAGTGCTCGTTACTGACTGCTTAAGCAGCACGATATAATACTTGACTTTTTTTTAAAAAAAAAAAAGAGGTTGAACTAACAAGTCTAATGGAAATAAAATACTGAGCTTTTTCAAAAGGTTCTCATTCATGTGCATCAGTTCGCAACTGGTTAGCAAAGTTCAACAGAAAATCAAACATCTGAAAGGCAACCAATACAATACAGACAGAATCAGCAAGTCCCATAGAAAACAATGAACAACAGTCATATAGAGCAGTTACATTCAAATCCTTTGCAATAAAGAGAGGTCGATAAACATTTATTAATGAGACTATGGACTCACTGTTAATAAATTTCACAGATGAAGACATCATGGTTACACAGCACAGACTGGAAAATATTATTGACTGAGAACCTAAGTATTCTCTAGAGTGTATTCTGGTGAAGGAAGAAGATTAGGGTTTGATGTCCTATCATCGTCTATGCCATTTCAAAGGAACCCTCCCACTATTTTCCTGAAGCGATATAGTGAAATTACAGAAAGCGTAACTCTGAATGGCCGGATGTGGATTTGAACAGTCATCCTTCTGAATGGATGTACAATGTGCTAACAACAGTGCCACCTTACTCAGTTACTCTGGTGAAGATAGTGTCAGCATTCAAGACATGAAAGTGCACAATTTACACCTGTTCTGAGGCACCATAATCAACCTCACATTCTGAGGTCTCCTGTCAGGATAACGGTTGATTATTTTAGGCATAAAGTCACGTGTTGGAGAGATTTCTGTTGATTTGATCAGCATGTGGGAATGAACAAGACATGGGACTCACTTCAACAGTAAAACTGGTTAGGCTAGTACCAAACTGCTAAGAAAAGAGGCATTGTCTTGAGTGATGAAGTACCAATGTGTGCAAGTGTCAGAGCACCACTTTTAGGGTAGGGAGAAAGAAACCAAGTTTGAGAGGTTGGCTTGAAAGAAACATGCATCCTTATTACATCAGAATATTAAGGTATTGAGGAGTAAAGTTAATTAACTGTTTATTCGCTCTGATGGATTAGAATCTTGAGACCTGGCTGACATTGCCTATTTGAAATCATATGACCCCTTGTACTGAAGTGAAGTGTTACAAGATCTAGACTGGCATCTTACCACAGTAGAGAAGATTCAGAGAGAGAAATAGTTGCAACATTCATTGGAAGTTGGTAGACATTTAAAAACTACTTCTGTTTCTCCCTCTTCTTCTTCTTCTTCTTCTTCTTCTTCTTCTTCTTAATTTTCCTGTGCCTCTGTTGCAAATCAGCACAGGATCAGTATGGATATTAACAGATTTGGCATGGTGGTGACCAAATGCTCTTGCTGTTGCCACTCCGTTACCCCAGGGATGGAATATGTGTATCCAAGACGTCTGTGTTTAGTGTTTTCTCATGTGGAAGTGGCTGGAAGTTTTCTAAATGTTTATGAATCATGTTACTTAGGCGGACTTACATACCAGCCCAGTATTTACCTTGTGGGATGTGGCAACCCACATAAAAACCACACCCAGGCTGGCCAGCATGCCGGCCCTCACCATTTCTCTCCCAGATGGATTTGATTCGGAGCCGGTGCACCTCCCTGTCCCAGTAGCAACGCTTTAACATACATGGCTACCTGGGTGGGTTCAGACATTTATGAACACACAAAAATTTTGCACACAGCAGCATCTAGAAGCATGTGCAACAGAAGCGGAATTCATAAGCTGTCTTTTATAATAGTAAAAGCAGAGGGAGCAGCTACAGGAAATTTTACCCTATTCATAAATCCCTTTCAAGTTGTATTGGCCTACCTTTAACACACAAAAAACTTTTGTAGCATGAAATTATTGCAATCAGTAACATTATCATTAAAGATCAATCTAATGGAACAAAATCAAAAGTCCATGACCTATTAGACATGGCACACACATCCTTGTCTCAACTACTTACACCTATCAGGATACTAAATCTGAGTTCTGAATGATAGTTTACAAGACAAAAATTGAATATTTTAAGGAACCACTCAATGACAAACTGGAATAATGTCCATGACTTGAATTAAAACTACAACACAATACATAATAAAAGTATACAAAAACTGCTTGCCCTTAAAGGCAACTTCATTTAGACTCAAGCAAAAAAGATGTGCATCACTCAAGGAATAAAGGAAACACCATTTGTCAGTAACAGGGTGGACACATTAAGCAACAAAATGATGACAGTAAGGATTATAGTGAAGCAGATAGCTTTCAGAGTACATGAGACACTAGTTACAGGGTATGTTTATTGTGTTATAGTTCTTCAACAAGCTTCATATTTTATTAGTTTATCCATTCGGAGAGCATTGTTCCTCCACAACTGTATACTGAATTGATGAATAACTGCTTCAGTTGCTAAAAAAAGAAGAAGAAGAAAACTTTATTTTACTCCAAGACTAGTTTTGGCTTTTAAATGGAAGCCATTTTCTAAACAAATCTGAGACTGAAGACGTAAATGCAACTAAATGTTGCGCATAATGATGTACTGAATATTTAAATGCTTTACATAACAGGAATGTAGGAGTTTCAACATGAAAAAACTTTACGTTCAAACATGTACAGTGTGACAACAGAAAAAGGAAAAAACACAGTTCGCACGGTGCTGTGTGAAACACAGTTGAAATAATTACAGAAGTAAAAGTTGAATGGATTTAAAAGTGATGTGCCCAACAATATTTCAGAAAAATGGCCTCGTCATGATTAGCCTATTTCAATAATTGCTCTGGGGGAGTGTATCTTGTGCATTAGCAAACTGTTTTCAATTAATGCTATTGTTTCATTTACAGGAATGTTGCTGTACATATTTGCAAAGTCAAGCAATACGAGCAATTCCACACAACACACTTCCTCCTGGGGAAATTATTGAGACTGTTGAGCCACTGGAAATAGTACTGAAGTACAACTACTTTATTTTTAGAAACAAGATCAACTTTGAAAATGATGGGTTAGCTAAACTCTATTGGCATGTACACTTGCATATAGTTTTGTCAGTCACTTGGAAAATACCTTCTCCACACATCGCCCTAAAATTAACTACAAAATCATACATTGTTGACATTTTTGTCTTACTCTGTGGCACACAACACGATTAAACCTACACCTTCCAATGTTGTTATTCCTGCCTCATCATGTCATTCTGCTCAATTTAAAAAGATATTTTTTGATCTGCAATAAACAGACTCCTTGAACTACCAGTATAGCTGATGAAGTAAAAAAAGAACTTAATTAGTTACGACAAACAACCCAGAATACTGGCTGTCACTTCATGGTAGTTGACAATACTTATAATTTCATAACATTTAAAACAAACCCGTCACCACACAATGAAGAATTAAATAAAAGACAATTTGCACTGCTTCTTTTCTATGGCCACATTTCATAAAAATTTATCAATCTTTTTATAAAATGTAATGTACATGCCACTTATAAATCACGAACTTTGCTGCTACATCTTGTAGCACAAAATGGCACAATACTTATACCAAAAGAGTGCCAAATACAAAATCTACTGCTCTGACTCTAGCTAAATCAGATTAACTATGAACAGGAAAGAATTCTGAAATACGTACAATGTACACACACACACACACACACACACACACACACACACACACACACACACACACACTTAAAAAAGCAAAAACATAAGGAAAAAACCACCTTCTCAGCCCACTTCATACAAGGTAATTACATGGTGCACAGTATCAAAAACTACCTCATAATTCTATATACAACAAAGAGGGGATACTTTATAGACATATATGAAGAAATAGAAATTTATGCCTGCCAGCAAAAATCCAGAGGAAAGACTCCACGAGCAGCATGCACTAAGAAATACTACTTTCCTGGATATATGCCATCCCTTTATTGATTGCTTCCTTTAAAGGCACTCCACAATTTCATAGCTGCATTCACACCTTAGTAAAACATGTTCTTATCTTGTAAGCAGTCCATGCTGCATCTACGACATGCTAGCAGCCTCTACAGATCCCTGTGCTCTACCATTTGACTGCTCACATTACAGGATGTAACTTCACACTTCATCTGGACTCAAGAGTCAATTGCAACTATTTTAGAACTTCATCTGAACAACTACTTTTAGTATGGTAAAGCATGCAGTTTAAAATTTAAGACATGGAATGCTTTAGTATTAATGGGAATTACATTTTAACAACACTTTTAATGTATAAAAATGTACAGTTTTTATATCATGGCAGACCCATATTTCCTACGATATTATTGGGCACATCAATTTTAAATTTACCTAACTTTTGCTTTTGTAATCATTTGACTTTTCTTCAGCCCAGTACACTTCAAGCTTTATTCTTTTTCTCTGTACTATAGTGTACATATGTAAACAAAGTTTTTATGTTGAAACTCCTATATTCCTACTATCTGAAGTATTTATACAGTCAAATACTTTGAGAGGTGGTAATACTCATTGAAACAATAAAAGTAAGTCCAACAAACATGGTCTGGAAAGGAATACTTTCTGAGAGAAACACATGCTTGTAAGAAGGGCTCCGCAACACTTTGTTGCAGATGTTTGTGTGTGTTATTGTACAGTACTGCGAACCCTGCGTACGTATCATGATGATTTACCTTCTTCTTCTACATGTGGATTCACTTACGTGTTTACTGTTATTGAGCTGCTTGCACGTACAAATGGTGTAGTACATTTAAATTTTCTCTCTTCCACCACTTGTTAGCAATGTAAGCCTACTACCTGACAAGTGAAATGGTGGATATGATGTCCTGCTCTCATTTAGCAAATGGACGTAGCCCGCAAGCCCGTGCCCTCTATGCTGAAAAATATCCAGGCACAGAGTGCCCTCAAATAAGCTGTTTGGCAAAATTTTCCAGCATCTGAAGGACACAGATACCCTTGCACCTCAAAAGACTGACATTGGAAGGACACACACACTCTGCTCACCTGACATGGAGGAGCACGTGCTGTGTTTGGTGGAAGAAGCCCATGGGACCAGTGTGCAATGATTAGCAGCAGCATAAATCATGCCTCACTCTCTTATATGGGGAGGGGGTTACTTCATGAACAATTGCGTATTCAGGCCCTAAGGCCACAGGATCATCATGGCATATGACAGTTCTGTCAATGGCTGTTGCAGAAGCTTGTCGTAGATCCACTGTTCACATTACAGATTTTATTTATTAATGAGGCAGAGTTCACAAGAGATGGTGTTGTCAATTGCCATAACCAGCATGCATGGGCAGGTGCAAACCTCCCAAGAATTTCCAGAAAGAAGGCATCAACACTGATTCTCAATCAATGTATGGACAGGCATACTTGGCAATAGATTAACAGGATAATACGTGCTACCAGAAAGGTTAACTGGGGTGCATTATCTGGACTTTCTCATTAATGTATTGCCTACCTTGCTGGTCTGTGCCATTGCAGCAACGAATACAAATGTGGTTCATACACGATGGCGCACCAGCACACTTTTGTCACAATGTGTGTGAACATCTGACGCACATATTTCAGGACCATTGGATTGGTCAGGGGGACCCACGCCTTGGCCTGCTCGTTCCCCACACCTCAAACCCCTAGACTTTTGGTTATGGAGATACTTGAAGGAATTTGTCTACGCCACAGCAATCAACAATGTGCGGACACTATATGGTCGTATCTTCAATGCATGCCAGCAGGAACAACAACAACAACAACAACAACAACAAGGTATACTTCAAAAGACACATCATTCCTTACACCAGAGGGCAGAGGGATGCATTGTCATGAATGGACGCCATGTTGAACACCTCCTACAAACACGTGTTTATTGCAGAAAGTATGCATTTCTGGACCCATGTTTATTGGACTTATTTTTCTTATTTTGATGAGTATCACCACCTCTCAAGATGTGAAACACTCATTTTATTATTATGTACAATGTTTGGTTGCATTTATGTCAGTTTCACAGCCTAGCAGGAAACGGTTTCAACATAAAAAGTAAAAAATGGGCAGGAACTAAAAAGAAAATTTTGTTGCAACTGGAACAGTTATTCATCAATTGACTTTGTATCTATTACTAACAGGATTAGGTTATCATGCTCACTAAATGCTGTCCTGGAATAACTGCAACCCAGCCTTTCAAAGTATCTTCAGTAACATGAATATTAGCCTCACTGCAACAGAGGAATTAATATCTACCATCAACATCAAATCTCAAAGAATTGCAGTGATTATGATGAAATACCAACAAAGTTAATTAAATAATGTTATTTTCAGCTTAGTACCATTCTAATTTATTTATAAAGTATGCCAGTTATCATTGGTAAATGTCCTTATCGGCTGAAATATCCTGGACATATACCTCTGTATAAGAAAGGGCATGAACACTGTTGAACTTCTATCTAATTTCACTTTGAAAGCAGTCTTCAAAATAAGACATGGTTCTTAAAAATTTCTGGAGAACACCAATAAATAAAATTACACTTTATGAGGAGCTTATTATCACCATCACCTTCAAAATAGTCTCCTTGGGACTGTATACACGACTCCCAGCAGTTTTTCCATGACCTGAAAGCTCCTTGGAATACATTTTTCATGAGCCTGTTTAGTAACACTTGTGATTCTGTTTGAACCTCCTCAGCTGTGTGAAATCTTCAGATTTTTAACTAGGGTTTCATTCTGGGTAATATATAGATAAAAAAAGTTACTCGGTGCCAGGTTAAGGCTGGCCGGGGTGGCTGAGTGGTTCTAGGCACTACAGTCTGGAACCGCATGACTGCTACAGTCGCAGGTTCGAATCCTGCCTTGGACATGGATGTGTGTGATGTCCTTAGGTTAGTTAGATTTAAGTAGTTCTAAGTTTAGGGGACTGATGACCTCAGAAGTTAAGTCCCATAGTGCTCAGAGCCATTTGAACCATTTTGCCAGGTTGGGTGAATATCGTGGACGACTGACTGGCTGGTTACTTGGTTTTTGGAGTTAAAGGGAACAAACTGCAAGGTCATCAGTCCCTTCATCCTGTGTGTATCAAACCAGGAGTAATCCTTGGAAGGAGGATACAACACATGACAAAGCCCGGGGGAAGGCTGATTGTAAGCAAGATATAAGTAAGCAAGTACGACAGAGCTGAAACCAAGAAGAAGTAGAAATGCAGGGGGGGAGGGGGGGGGGGGGAGGTAAGGTTGGTGAACTGTTCTGCGCAGAATGCACTTGGAGATCTCTGGTGCAGGGTATGCAGTGGGGGGGAGGAGCACAAGGAACATTTGCATGCAACTGTCGTCCAACAGATTGGGCTGGCTTCGCAATGCAAAAACAAAAACACATGCTCGAATTTCATTCATTTGAAGCACCACATAGAGGGGGGATATACAGTTTCACATAAAATCAGTATACCATCATCTTGACCTTTTCAGGCAACGAATTGCCCTCAAAGTCCAAGGTGAAGGCCAGCGCAGCAACCCTATTGTCCTATGGCCCCTATGGACATGGCAGAGACAGTGCACTCCCCTTCACTCCAGGGTGGTGCGTAGCTGCAGACAGCAAGAGAAGGTCACAATGGAAAATGATGCCCTGAACCATATTCAGTCACCAGAATGTTACCCCCAAGCAACCCCCTCAACTGGGCAGGAGATGCTGTTTCACTCAAAACTGTCCCACTCTTCATTTTGGAGATGGCTGAAACTTCCCCAAACTTGTTCACTGCACAAAGCAGGTATCGCGGGAAGCATTTCTCTGCTTGTAACTTAGCCCTATGTTCCTCCCATGTCGCTGCTAGGGAAGGATACATTTTGGGCTCATATATCTCTGTGTTGAATGAGTTCTTTCCTACTGAAGAGACTGCTGGAGCCGTATGACCACCAGCAGGAGAAAGCTTCATGCATGTCATATGCAAGTCATCCACCACGTTGCCAGCCACTCTGAGCAGGGGCTCTCCCCATGGGTGCTACCCAGCCTCAGCGACGGCTACCTGGCCAGTAGTCCGTTGCTCGAAGTACTTGTGCCCCAGTCATGATGGGCACATACTACCTGGCATAAATGGGGAGGTTTCAGCTCAGGCACCAACAATGCAATCCCTGCATGGTTAGGGGGCTACTACCATGCAGGTACTTGACCAGCCCTGCCCCAAAAATGGGATGGCTACCATGCTGGGTTTCGGGCATATTGCGTTACTGGAAAGGAATAGTGCTAAGGTGGAAAGGCACTAAAGTGGAACAGACACCTTATTGGGCAACCTTCCCTGCATAATTCATGCTTCTGAAAAATTTGGAAAAGTGGTGGCAGGTAAAACCCAACAATGGGAACAATGTATTTATTAATGAAGAGGTGTAGAGAGTGTCAGAAGTGAAATGGCGAACTAGAGTCCTAAATCATGTACCAGAGCCAAGTGACTACACCAGAAAGGCCATCCAATCAAAAGACAGGAGGAGAAAAGGACAGTGGCAATATAAACTTGCAGCACAGAAAGGGAAGTAGTGCTGTACAGGCTGAAGCCCCATGGTAGAGTCCATGCAGAATATTGTGGCTGGTAGATGTGCAGTCAGCAGGGCATGCATGGGGAGAGCGGTAGCAGTGACAGTTACGGGCAGCCGCTGTAGAGGAAATGCCGAGTGCTGGAGGGGGAAGTGCCATTCTAAACTGAAGCCCCTCCATGTCCAGACTTGCATGGTGAGCATTCAAAAAGATCCATCACCTCTGCTTTCATTAGTATCTAAAAACAATTCCGCTGAAAATGCAGTGATTTATTTGCTTGTTAACCACTTGTAACTTTCAGAGAAGCACCATGAGTGATGAATTTTGAGAAAAATGTACGCATTTTTCTTGTTGCCATGTTAAAATTTGCTTCTTTAGCCAAAACACAGTGGAGTTTACAGGTGTCATCTCTCTAATATGTTGTGCAGAAGCAACTGCCATAGAATTCTGAAACAATGGTTTATTAAGTTTATTAACTGAGGAACTGAGAAAAAGTAAGGTCAGTAGCTTATTAAAAAAGTGCACCCTTGATACAAAACAAACATGTAATGTCTTCACTTGTGTTGTTTAAACAGCCATCGATGGCCCTAAAAATTAGAGTCTTTCATTGAAAAAGTCTGTAGTTAGTGGAATAACATAGTACATAATGAAGTTTTGCACAATAACTAAATGGTAAAATACTTCCCTCTCTGTGTGCTCTCTTTTGGCAAAATCTCATTTCGATGTTACACACTGTTTATGGAATATAAGGAATGTTGTGGATATTTCATTCTGGCTTTATCACTAGAATGGTGTGATTGCAAATGGGTGTGCTACATCAGATCAATTTTCTTGAGACTGGTGACTGAGACCTCCATTCAAGTCTACAGAAAAATTCAATGTGTTAGCTAAGTTTCATGTGCAGCAACATATTATGTAATTTGCATCAAAAGCAAAATCATAGAGAACCCCGTTTTTCACTGCAAACTTTTTCGAATTTGGCGCAGTGTGTTACTTCCATGTAAATATCACAATAACTCTGACTATTTACGAAATGATGGGCACATCAACACAAACCTGACATATAAAGCTATAAGTAATGTAAAAATGAATATTTTTTACTCAACATTTTCTGTAAAATTATTTGAGAAAGATTCTGTCATTGCTGATCAGCCAAAAGCCCACCGCTTTGTACGAAAACTGGTCACTGCACATCAGTCACCTTATATATTGCGCTGAATCTTGCAAAGCAGACACTCACAAAAGAGTTGTTAGACTCCTGGGGTCCCGAGGGGGGGAGGGGGGCCTTAGCGGGGTGGTGGTGTCATGTATGGAGAACAATTGCTTTGTTTTTCACCAGAAACTTCTGGATGATCCAACGCAGTTTGTGACTTCACATTGTCACGATGGAGGAACCTATCACCGAAGCGCCTCTTTCATCAGTCAAAATCCTGACATGTATCACAACACAGCCTCACAACACTGCATATTAACTGGATGGTCTGCTTACAATTTTCCAACACTGTATTCCAAACAGCAGCAACATTTTCAGGAAGGGAAGTAGATTAGGTGTAACATCCTGTCGACATCTAGGTCATTAGAGGCGGAGCATGAGCTTGGACTGTGTCATAGGTGGGGACGGCAAATGGCCATGCCCTTTCAAAGGAACCATCCCCATCATATGTTTATGTAGCTGTTTTTCTGAGTCTGAAAAGAAAGTTGACACATACACATTGTTCCCAGACACCTGCCATCATCAATATTGCAAAACACACAACATACAAGAATGAGGAAATGCACATAAAAACTAAAAGTGACTGCCTAGCACAAAGTCACTTGAGCCATTAGCTCTATTAAAGGATGTATGTGGTACCACCTGGCAGTGTTTCACTGTAACAACTAGACTTCACCAGCTACACATACATTCTGAGAATTTTTGGATAGCACCTTCTATGAGCAGCTTTTTAACCATCTGGTGACAAGCAACAAACTGTCAGTCACAGTACGGATTTCCAAAGGGTTCCAAAAGTGAGAAGGTTGCTTATGCAGACAGAGAATTAGGCAATGAATCACAGGTTACTGGTATATTCTGTAATTTGTCAATATCCTTGTGTGTAAATTAGAATATTATACTGTCACAAGAAAGTCTGCAAAATGGGTCAAATTTTATCTGTCTAAAAGGAAACCTGGGCTGTCAATAGAAAAGAGTGTCATATTAGGCCATCAGTCATTATCTAACTAGAAATTAGCTGCATGTGATGTCTCACAAAGTTTCTTCTTAGGACCTTCATTTTCTCTTATGTTTATTAATGGTGTTTCAACAGTAACATTACCAGATGCCAATTTTGTTTTGTTTGCAGAAGATGTGAACACTGAAAGAACGAGCAAATTAACTATAGTTTAAAAAGAGGTGTTAATGAATTTTCACGTATTGAAAGAAGTCATTTTATTCTGACAGCAATTTTTATTTGAAACAAACGTTTAATTTCGCTGGTGTTTAGTTAATTTTCACCCCTTTGGGCATTATGAAGCAACATCACACAAAAAAAAACATTATATGCTTCCACTTTAATGCACATTAATAAAAATGGTTTCCAATCAATTCATTGTCATTGGACTTTGAAAAACACCCTATATCACTACACACAGTTGGAGAGCTACAACTGGTTTCCACTTAACATAAAATATGAGGACATGTAGATAGAAGAGGCAGTGTGTTAAATTCTTGGGATTATGATTTTATAATAAGTTCAGTTGGGGGGGGGGGGGGGGCATACAAGTTGACGAAACAACAAAACAAATCTGGTATGTTAACGTTGTCAGGCATAGGTGATGTAAACATAACAAAATGCTGACCGACCTACTTTGTTTACTTTCATTTTATAATGATTTTTGGGGTGACATTTTTGGGTGATTTATCAAGCCACGCCAAATTCTTAAATCCAGAGGTGTATAACACAAATTTTTTGTCGTGTATTTACTATCAAAAACAGTCTTGATCACAATTTGTTTATTACGGTGACCGGTTTCAACCACTACTGTGGTCATCTTCAGACCTACAAGTTGTATACAAAGTTTTAATTAGAGGGCTACATACATTAAAGAAAATACATGAAGTTATAAAGTTATAAAATGATGAATTACCAATGAGTAAGAACCTCCTTCTGCTGGAGAATCACTACTGGAGAAACCAGTGCAGTCTTACTATATAACGGAGGCCCCGCCCACTTCTGACGGAATGATGTCATTACTAACCGATGGGTTATAGGTCGAATAACAATGTAAAATTTCTTAGTTAAAAGAACATTCTCGAGAAATAAAAATACACACACACTAAACTTAGCTTATTTAACAGCTATTGTCAATTAAGAAGCATTAAAAATATTTAAACATGTAGGATAAACAAACTTCGTTTTGACAGTATGTGGGTTGCCCTCTCAAGGCCTGTTAGTGAACCATTTGGAACCACTGGTTGCCATGGTGCAGTTGGACACCGTTCCAAAGATGAGGCAGCAGGCTTCTTTCCACTGAAGATGTAAAGTCGATAGGCAAGCTAGTGGTTGCCATGGTGAGGATAAACGCCAGTGCAGAGATGTGGCAGCAGGCTTCTTTCTAACAAAGTTGTTGCAAAAGTGGAATGGCAAAGACTGTCATGTCAGATGATGTACCATTGAGCAGCAACATGTCTTTATTGAAACGATTTTCAGTGAGTAGGCTGCAATAATCTTTAGCTGATATGTATAGAACATGCTGCACAGATACGATTTACTGGTGTAATAAGAGACTTTCATTTACATAGATTACATAATAATTCTTACAAATCAATACTGAGAGACGGGAAAAAAAAAAAAAAAAATATCTAGGGGGCACTGTAGTTGTGCATATTTATGAAATATTGTCTATGAAGTTCATATGTAGAGTCCAATTTTTTTTAATTTACATGTGACAATTTTTAAAAAGGCATTGCTATTACATATGTTGTATGCCAGTCTTATAAACAAATAAAAATAATGAAAATGGAAGGAATTTAGAATTATAATACATCATAAACGATGTGGATATTCCAAAAAACGCAAGGTTCGCATTGTTGGCCATCACAAATCTTTATACGAATATTCCTATTCAAGATACTATTTATATTATTAAAGATAACTTAACATATCATAAAATCATGAGCTCCGAAGAAATAGTAGAATTCATTGAACTGTTAGGAATTACTCTAGATTTTAATTATTTTTCATTTAATAATAAAATATATATTCAGGAAGATGGACGTGCAGTGGGGAATTCCCTGGCTAACACAATAGCAGATATCTTCATCAATTATGTTGAAATTCAATTTTTCAAAAATAATCCAGAAATGACAAATAAAATTATATACTACACGAGATATGTTGATGACACATTGCTATTATATAACAGTTCTAATGAAGAAATTGATGCTTTCACTAACAACTTAAACAACTTACATCCAAAACTTGTATTTACAGTAGAACACGAAAGTAACAATAGTATTAATTTCCTGGACCTTACAATTGCAAACAGGAATGGAAAACATAATATTTCTATTTATAGAAAACTCACATCAACTGATGTAATAACAAATGCTACATCATGCCATCCATTAAGATACAAAATGACATTTTTTTAAACAATGATGCATAGGATATTGAAATTACCTCTTCAACCTGATGCAATCCAGAAGGAAATTGATACATTAACACAGATAGCAGTTGTTAACAATTATAATTCCCATCAGTTTGATCTGTTATATCAAAAATTACAAGAAACAAATGATGCTGTTATAAATTCCAAGAAGAGATTTACAAAAATGACATACATGGGACCTATTTCAGACAAAATAAATAAATTATTTAAGAACGCAAGCTTGACAATAGCATTTAAAACCAATAACTCAAAACAGATGAAACAAACACACAATTGGGGAATCAAATATATACCAAAAGTCATGAGTTTACAAAATACTATGTAATGACTGAGAGAAACATTATATTGGCCAAACTGGCTGTAACTTTTTAACAAGTTTTAAGGAACATACTACTGGTACTGCAGGTACCAAATCAATATTTGGTCAACATCTTGATGGATACAATCATTCTGAGGGTTGCATTTCTAACAATTTGAAAATATTACATACTGTGCCAAAAGGACTACTGCTAAATACTTTAGATGAAATTGAAATCGTTTCACTTCACAAAAGTAATCCATTATCTGTTTTATACGAACAACTTCAATTCAAAGACAAACATTTCTTTGAGCTTTTCAATGATCTGCTTTAGAATGTTAACTCTTATGTCATTTGTTTTTAAAATTATTAAGACATTTAGGAAATATTTTATGTCTACTTTTTAATTTTATTTCACCAAACATTATTTTATGACTGACTATCTGTTTTTAGAATGTTTGCTTATATGCTTTCAGACTGCATATTGCTAATTCACATTCCTTTATTTTTGACACTACGGCTCATAGTATTATAATTCTAAATTCCTTCCATTTTCATTATTTTTATTTGTTTATAAGACTGGC
This sequence comes from Schistocerca americana, assembly GCF_021461395.2. Taxonomy (NCBI): domain Eukaryota; kingdom Metazoa; phylum Arthropoda; class Insecta; order Orthoptera; family Acrididae; genus Schistocerca; species Schistocerca americana. The sequence goes on along the minus strand of NC_060130.1, from coordinate 137,193,508 downwards.
ATACAACATACGTAATAGCAATGCCTTTTTAAAAATTGTCACATGTAAATTTAAAAAAATTGGAATCTACATATGAACTTCATAGACAATATTTCATAAATATGCACAACTACAGTGCCCCCTCGATTTTTTTTTTTTTTTTTTTTCCGTCTCTCAGTATTGATTTGTAAGAATTATTATGTAATCTATGTAAATGAAAGTCTCTTATTACACCAGTAAATCGTATCTGTGCAGCATGTTCTATACATATCAGCTAAAGATTATTGCAGCCTTCTCACTGAAAATCGTTTCAATAAAGACATGTTGCTGCTCAATAGTACATCATCTGACATGACAGTCTTTGCCACTCCACTTTCGCAACAACTTTGTTAGAAAGAAGCCTGCTGCCACATCTTTGCACTGGCGTTTATCCTCACCATGGCAACCACTAGTTTGCCTATCGACTTTACAACTTCAGTGGAAAGAAGCCTGCTGCCTCATCTTTGGAACAGCGTCCAACTTCACCATGGCAACCAGTGGTTCCAAATGGTTCACTAACAGGCCTTGAGAGGGCAACCCACGTACTGTCAAAACGAAGTTTGTTTATCCTACATGTTTATTTATTTTAACGCTTCTTAATTGACAATAGCTGTTAAATAAGCTAAGTTTAGTGTGTGTTTATTTTTATTTCTCGACAATGATCTTTTAACTAAGAAATTTTACATTGTTATTCGACCTATAATCCATTGGTTAGTAATGACATCATCCCATCAGAAGTGGGCAGAGCCTCCGTTATATATAGTAAGACTGCACTGGTTTCTCCAGTACTGATTCTCCAGCAGAAGGAGGTTCTTACTCATTGGCAATTCATCATTTTATAACTTTATAACGTCATGTACTTTCTTTAATGTATGTAGCTCTCTAATTAAAGGTTTGTAAACGACTTGTAGGTCTGAAGATGACCACAGTAGTGGTTGAAACCGGTCACCGTAATAAATAAATTGTGATCAAGACTGTTTTTGATAGCAAATATTTGCAACACATTGATAACTGTCACTCCCATAATGTATTCAAAAGTAATTTATTTTTGGTGTCACTTCAAGAACTTTCTTGAGAAGTCAAATCAAGGAACTGTGTATATCAAACTACTGTTTCTCAGTGTATCTATTCCTTAATGAAATTTGTCATAAATACCATACCTCTATTACGAAACGATGGCTTCGTTCACAGAATCAAAACCGGAAATACACAGATTCGACATAACAATTTTAAAAAAAATTTACTTCACTCCACAAATATAATTTTTCACCTTGGTAGCATCTACAAAAAGTCTAACTACAGTGTACAAGGAGATTAAAGCAGACTGTTCCAGTACCAGGGGGGGGGGGGGGGGGGCATGGGTTTCAGTGAACATCAGTCATTCTGCCCATGTACAGGGATGGGTATTATTGTCTATCAGTCCAGTTGTCCTACTGGACACATTCTGTGCAAGCGCAAGCTATTTGCCTACCCCTGCCTACAGTCACTTGGCCAGGGCAGTGTAGTTGTGGAATTTACTGCTAGGGTGTTTGTCTGGCCACAAGGCAGCTCTTTGCCTGCTCCCTCCCATGGACAACAGGCTGCCTACAAGTGAGCACTTAACAAAAGCTGGAACAGCCTGGGCTAAGGAATTTATTGGTGGCCACTTCTTTCTACTCTGCTGAAGAATTTCTTTGCAGGGCCAACTTAAGTACACTGAAGTGCCAAAGACTCTGGTGCAGGCATACATAATCAAATACAAATATACATAAACAGGCAGAATATGGCTCTGCGGTCAGCAATGCCTACATAAGGCAACAAGTGTCTGGCACAGTTGTTAGATCAGTTACAGCTGCTACAATGGCAGGTTATCAAGAGTTAAGTGAGTTTGAACATTGTGTTATAGTCGGCACATGAACGATGGGACACAACATCTCCGAGGTAGGGATGAAGTGGGGATTTTCATGTACGACCATTTCACGAGTGTACTGTGAATATCAGGTATCCGGTAAAACATCAAATCTCTGACATTGCTGTGGCCGGAAAAAAATCCTGCAAGAATGGGACCAACGACTGAAGAGAATCCTTCAATGTGACGGAAGTGCAAACTTTCCACAAATTGCTGCAGATTTCAATCAACAAGTGTCAGCGTGTGAACCATTCAACAAAAAATCACCGACATAGGCTTTCAGAGCCAAAGGCGTACTCGTGTACCCTTGATCACTGCACAACACACAGCTTTACAACTCGCCTGGGCCTGTCAACACTGACATTGGACTGTTGATGACTGGAAATATGTTGCCTGGTCGGACGAGTCTCATTTCAAATTATATCAAGCAGGTGGACATGGACATGTACAGGTATGGGGGCAACGTCATGAATCCACAGACCCTGCAGGCGACTGTTCAAGCATATCAACAGGGACTGTTCAAGCTGGTGGAGGCTCTGTAATGGTGTGGAGCATGTGCAGTTGGAATGACATGGGACCCCTGATACATCTAGCTACAACTCTGACTGATGACATGTATGTAAGCATCCTGTCTGATCACCTGCATACATTCAGTGCATTCCGATAGACTTGGGAATACCAGCAGGACAATGTGACACCGACACATCCAGTATTGCAGAGCGGCTCCAGGAACACTCTTTTGAGGTTAAACACTTCCACTGACCACCAAACTCCCCGGACATGAACATTATTGAGAATATCTGGGCTGCCTTGCAATGTGCTGTTCAGAAAAGATCTCCACCCCCTTGTACTCTTACGGATTTATAGACGGTCCTGCAGGATTCATGGTGTCAATTCCCTCCAGAACTACTTCAGACATTAGTAGAGTCCATGCCACGTCGTGTTGCGGCACTTCTGCATGCTCATGAGGGCTCTATATGATATTAGGCAGGTGTTCCAGTTTCTTTGGCTCTTCAGTGTATATTTTGTTAACAATAATGAAACACAAGTTCTACGTAATATCCTATTCTCCACCTCCTCGCAACATTAACGTAATTCATCTCAGGAAGTACTGAAAACTGTTTCCTTTTGATGATGCTTGACTAAAATGGCCTTCAAATTGTCTGATTCACTTCAGTACATATGTACAGGTTGTCCAGCGATAGAATCCCCAATTTCAAAATGAAACATCTTAAAAACTAAGATTGATAGAGGAGCACAAAGAAAGGTATGTTATTTTCAAAGTTGTAAGAATATTATACAAAAGTTTTGAAATAGTCCGAAAAGCTGTTAACATATGGCACCTATACAGTATTGATGAGTGCAATTAAACTTATGCAAGTGTTCTTTGCAATCACATTCCAGTCTTTTCAAAATTTCTACCACTCGCAGTATGGAGGTGGCACAAATGAACAACGATATTTGCCATCATATCCTGTAACATCCCACTGGAAACGGATTCAGATGCCACACAATTCGCCATTTCAAGCTCCTATAAAATTGTGGCATGGATTTGGTAGACAGTGTCTTTCAATGTGCCCCACCAAAAGTAGTCACAAGGAGTCACATTGTGCGACCCGAAATATTCATCAAGAAAGTAAAATAATTGTTTGGTGTGATGTGGTCTGGCCCCATCTCTTATGAACCACTCGATGCCTGGTCAGTCCTCCAATGCTAGCTGTGTGGCTACAAATTGTTCCAAATTGCAACATAACATTCACTAGTGATAGTTTCTCACATAAAAAAGGACCAATAATGCCCCTGCTGGATACCACAGCCCCAACAGCCAACTTTAGGAGAAAGGAGTTGTTTCACTTCACACCAATGGGGATTTTTGAAACCACAAATTCACCTAATTTGTTTATTCATATCCCCATTCAGATGGAAGTACGTTTCAACTGTGAATCAAATGCAGCCAACATGAAATCCTTCATTATCAATCACTGGGAGAACCTGGATCACAAAGTCAGCCCTCTGTCGCACAGCTCGTACAGGTATGGCTGGTGGCTTTGGATTTTGAGTGGAAACACGTGTAGGTTCTATTTCAGTATTGTCTGCATGCCAGAACGCTTCAAATCAGCCTCTGCTGAAATTCTTCAGACAGATTTCCTTGGATTTTGCTGAATAATTCCTGAAACTGTGGTGACATTTTCATTTTCAGGAGTGACAACAGTTTGCCTGGGGCCAACATTCCCCGGTAGATCATCGATCATGCTGCCTGTACACTGGAATTTGGTCAAGAGGTTGTGAATGATTTTTGCATTGGGTCCTTTTGGAACATTAAATCATGTTAGAAAACTGCACCTTGTTGCTGCAAGATGGAGTTTTCATTTGTGGTATTCACAGTGCCATCTGTTAGCAGCTTTTTGAACTATTTCAAAACTTCAAGTCTGTGCTAAGTTTTGCACTAATTTTTAAATGATCATATGCTCCAAATTATTTACTCCTCCCACATATTTCAGGACAATTTCACTGGCAATCTGTGGAAGGAGCATTAGCATATCAATTCCTTTGTAAACATGTGTTATGTATATTTGTTTTTCTGTCATGTTCCACATCCTTAAGGATCACCACACTATAGGTCTACAGAACGAGTACAGTGTCTAAGCTAATCTAATTGCAATTGTTTGAAACGTAGAATAAGGTCACTTCCTTTTCCTGCATACTATATGAAATTTCAAAATATCAAACTGCTGACAAAACAGAATGATTACCAAAAACCAGAATTTCTGACATATGAACAAGATTATCGCATAATGATACTAATTTATTGGTATGGCTAATGAAAAATAAAATAAATTTCCAGAATTCAAGAGAAGTCTTTATTCTAAATGATATCTATTAGTTAGAGGGGTTATCTCTGAAGCATGGTGAGAGCAAGAAGAGCAGTTAATGCCTTTATGTCAACGATATTATTTCCAAATTCATGGAAGAAAGTGGACACACTTGGGCATAGAGAAAACTAAGCATTTACTTAAATGATTGAGGGAAGACACTAAAAGCACCATGAAATTTTAGAATTTAAACCTCAGACTTCATATGACTGCAGCACCATTTCACTCTGAAATGGACAGAGTAGAAGGCAATGAAACTTACATATGAAGTAATGAGGATATGAATATAAGTCTTCAAAAGAAACTGATTATGAACAAAAATATACACAGACTTCAGAATTAGTAAATAAAGATGTGACAGATATAAATAGTAATAACAAGTTGTGACATAAAACAGGCTGGTCATGAGGGAGATGTGAAGTGGTACTGGAATGAAAAGTAGAGAATCATTCTCAGTATAAAGCGATGTTACAGCATTAAACTTAGTAAGAATGTTAGTGATTGTAAAAATAACCATTCAATGAATAAATTACTATACTATACTAAGAAAGAAGGAAGACAATGATGCAATTAAAGGTGGAACTCTAACTCAGATTGGACAAGGTTGGGGACTGGACCCAGCCATAACCTTTATGTGGAAAATATTTTGAAATTTGTCAACTAATTTAAGGGAATAATTAAACACCTAAATCTTTATCTATACACGAGGTCTGCTTCTTCTTAACACAGTTCCATTGCCTTAACCATTGTGCCAAATCACCAAATCACTCACAAGGAGGAGGTCTCAAACACGGCCAACAAATGTAGCTCATTTGCCAGATCATTTGTGTACATGCTGAATGACAGACTAAGGTATTTTGGCTCAAACCACCATCCTCCCCCCCTCCCCATATTTTTAGAAAATTGCACTATAAGTTCATGACGTATAATCGACCCAAAATGGACTGGATCAGTAGATAACAGATACTTGAGCATTTTTTAGCGTCATATGTGGGGTCTGCAAACACATATTTTCCTAGAAATTGAGGAAAGCAACTGTTACAATTGCCACTTCTGCACCTATTAAGGTAATCACTGCTGAACGAAAGCACTGCTGGTCTAGAAACCAAGACATCTGGATGGGGAGGAGAGAAGCTGGGTTAGATTCCCAAATGCACTCTGCAGTAGTAGTTGTTTTTTGTTTTTTTTTTTATTTGCATTTTTTTCTGTATTGAAACTGGTAGGAATAAGAGAGTTAATAAAGTGATCAATAAGGAATAACAGTAAGGTAGGCAAATAAATTTCTTAAACAGCATGAATTAGTAGGGCATTAAAATTTTAATCTTGGTTGCCTTACCATGGCTCTTTCACTTACTCTTTTACATGTCCTCATTTTCCTTGGAACAACTACATCAATGGTACTCATCATATATAAACATTTGAAGCAAATATACTCCCAGCATCAAGAACATCTAATGATGCAACCTTCATGCAACTCCATCACTCCTTCTGAAGATTTTGCAGAAAACATACTTGGTTTATGTTTTAAAATGTTTCTTTTTCAGTATTAATTTTGATCACATTGAGCAGTTTACTGTATGCATCATACTACACCGACTTGCCATACTTCCATGTGGTCAGCAGAATGTTTCAATCACTGTTCTTGTATGCTGTCTTGAACATTACACACGACAACCAGATCATCTATGTCAAAGCCGGCCAGAAATTCTACACACATGTGCAACTTCCTGGTCACAGTGTGCACACTTACCAGACTTGTAAACAGGCAAACAGAACCATCACTGTTCATTTAGTGTAAGTCTCTAAGCACAGAAGTCACCACTTCGCTTTACCCAGTTGCTGGGATATACTGTACCTGGGGCAGTCTCGTGCTCTTTTCACAGTGTGCAATGCAGTCATGAAAATAAAACATAAAAACAAATAGTGCATAAATATGATGGACTGGTTTATGTTGATGTTATGTATCTAAATACCCTTCATGGCAGGGGTATGTAACATGTCTCTCAATAATCAAAGGATAGTTTTTTTAAGCATATAAGTAAGCCTTGAACAACCAGTTTATTAACAAACATTTTAGATAACAATGTTCACCTGTGTAACATGAAGCAGGATAAAGCACAGCTAGTAAATAACAATTTTGAATTAGAAAAAGAATGAAATCCAAAACCTGCTTATCATTGGTGATGAGAAACAAACTTAATGTCGGGCACAAAAGCACGGCAAATTGACAAAAGCAAGCAGTTGCGAAGATTTTTGACACTAATACTGGATTTACTGATTTTCATTGTGGAGAAAAATCTTTCACACATGTAAGTACATCTGAACACGGACATAACGCTCACAGCTTCATGATGTAGGCATGGAAATTCTTGCTGTGTAAAGTTTTTGTAGAATTCTTTTGTACTTCATATTGCAAAGAACTTGTCCTTCAGCCACGTGTTGCACTCCAGGTCCATCTGTTCCATCTTTAGATGATTTGGAGCTTCTTCAACTTATATTGAAAAGAGCTGTGCAAAGCAACGAATGAGAGGAGACACACTCTTAACATCTATAAATTGTACTCGAAATTGCTCCATAATTTTTACAATTATTGACACATATTCATGAAATCTAGCACTTTTGTGGACCAAACTGAGGGTAGAGAAATGCGCAGTGTTTTTAGACAATAATTGGTGTGGCATCGATAGTTCCGATGCCACAGCATAGGTGCACGCTCGTAGGTTGGCACTACGAAAGCAGACGAACTACGCCAACCACAGCGCCCTCTAGCCGAAGCTGTGGAGCTCAACGAGCACCGCTCTGCTTTCTGCCCCAGGTGATCAAGAGCAGACGACAGAGCAACTTAGCTTCTACTTCATAGGGGGCTAGCCGCTACAGACTTTGCCGTTGTTACTTTGATGATAGTTTGTATAACTACTAATAACTGTTGTGGACTGGCAAGACAGCCAATCCACAATGAAGGGTAGCCGAAAGGCACGCGTTTAGCTCACGCAGACTGGCGTGAGGTCTGGAACAGTTAAGGGAATTAATAGTAGCAAATAAAGTACGTAGTTGATGTAATACTTAACTTTAATCCATAATTGGAGAACATCGTTCTTGCTGATACATCAATAATAATCTCAATATCAACTGGTAATGGCGCCTTGCTAGGTCGTAGCAAATGACGTAGCTGAAGGCTATGCTAACTATCGTCTCGGCAAATGAGAGCGTATTTGTCAGTGAACCTTTCCTAGCAAAGTCGGCTGTACAACTAGGGCGAGTGCTAGGACGTCTCTCTAGACCTGCCGTGGCGGCGGCGCTCGGTCTGCAATCACTGACAGTGGCAACACGCGGGTCTGACGTATACTAGCGGACCGCGGCTGATTTAAAGTCTACCACCTAGCAAGTGTGGTGTCTGGCGGTGACACCACAATAACTGTTAGCTTTGATACATGAACAGCTTCGCACCTACATGCTTATCAAGACTAAGTTAAGTGTATGTCTTTGACTAATATTCTGTATTAAATGTGCTTTTACTTTACATGCAGTACCGAAGTGCTTTACCTCACCTGCTCCTACTGGCTTCCTTCATTTGGCCTATTTTGCAGATCACAGGAGCAGACCCACACACCGCCTTCCAGGCGGGATACAAAACAATTGGCCATGAGGATGTTATTTTTTTCCCTTCTACCTATGTTTCCTCGGTACTGCTTTGTCATTCTTGCCATATATCCATATGACTGAGTGAATGTGTGCTTCCACCCTTCCCTATAACACATTATTGTGCGTCAACAATGGTTTCGCCACAGGAACAGGCTTTGCTGTCCGATCTTGTATGGTTTCAGGCTCAGCAAATGACGCAGCTGCTTGCTACTGTAAATGGACTGGCCACACTACAAAACTGCAGCTACTACAGCGCCTCTGACGCCCCCGCCTGTACCACAGACGACACCTACAGTGCTGCCATTTCGTGTCTTCAATCCGGTCGTTGAATGCTGGCCAGAACACATCGCCCAGATCGAGGCATACTTTGCCACATACAACGTACCGGGTACAGAGCGGCTTGCCTGTTTCTGCTCCGCAATGGGCTTAGCCTATAGTATGTGTGAAGAAACCAAATGGTCGTCTCCATATTTGTGCTGACTTTAAGTCTACAGTAAATCCCCAGACAGTGGTCGCTATGTTTCCCTTACTGCGTCCTGAAGACATTTTGTTAAGTTTGGTGTGGGGAAAATTCTTTTCCACGATTGACTTGCAGGACACACACTTCCAAATTCCACTCGACAAACAGTCGCAGCACTATTTTGTGATCAAAACTTACCTTAGATTGTTCAAGTTTTGCCGACTTCCATTCGGGAGTGCTTCGGCTCCTGCTATTTTCAGGCTTACTTGCAGCAGTTGTGGGCCACTGTCCCTGGTTGTCCAACTACCTGGACGATATAGTTGTGTCAGGTCAAACCCCTGACAAATATCTGCAGAATTTGCATGCCTTATTTACTGTACTTTTGCAGGCAGGACTCAAGTGTAACAGGAACAAGTGCAATTTTTTTCAAACTGAGATTCAGTATTTAGGGCATATGATTAATGGACACGGTATCCACCCCTCACCATCACATCTCCATGGGATTAGAGACCTGCCAGCACCTAGGAACTTGAAAGAACTTCAGTCTGTGTTGGGCAAAATTACATATGTTCGGTTTATACCAAATGCTACGCACACTGCAGGGCCTTTGCATCGCCTTAGGCGTAAGAACGTTCCTTTTGTCTGGTCTTCGGAACGTGACGCTGCTTTCCACAAGCTCAAATCTGCTTTGTTGAGTGATCGCTGTTTGATTCCTTTCAATCCCTCCAAACCAGTTGTATTGGCTGTCGATGCATCTTCTCACGGCATCGGAGTGGTTCTCTCGCACTGCACTAATTCTGTCGATCACCCAATTGCTCTTGCATCTAAGTTGCTCAATTCTGCCCAGCAAAACTATTCTCAAATCGAGAAAGAAGCTTTAGCTATTGTATATGGAGTGACAACGTTTAATGATTTTTTGTACAGTCACAAGTTCTATTTGGCCACTGACATTAAGCCTTTGACGTCGTCGTTTCACCCATCAAAGCCAGTTCCAGCTCATACTGCACAAAAGTTGCAACGTTGGTCTTTGTTTTTGTCTAACTACAATTACAAAATTGCCAGCATGGCAATGACGATGCTTTGTCTCGTCTACCTATCGGTCCTGACGACGAGTTTCATTCTTCCGAATTGTCATGCATGTTTATTGATTCGCAGGATAAGGAATTAACTGATGGTTTTCTGGTGGATTTTTATCACATTGCTTCCACGACGGCCGCAGATGCTTCTTTGCAGATTGTTTTACGGTTCCTTCATACTCAACGGCCTCCGTCTGCTATGGAGATTAATGATCCCTTGTTCGACATTACTTTGCGCAACATCACAACCTGTCTGTACACCATGATGTTATTTTGTTACGAACTGACAATGATCAGTCTCATGTGGTTGTACCTCATTTGTTGCCGTCGGAAATCCTCTGATTACTGCACACTGGTCATTGGGGTATAGCGCGGGTGAAGCAATTAGCGCATCGCCACTGCACTTGGGTCAGCATTGATAAAAAAATTGGGGATTTGTTTGCTAGTTGTCGCTCCCGCGCGGAGCATGAATCTACTCTCCACCAGCACTTCTTTGGGTGGCCAACTCCCCCTGCACCTTGGCAGCACGTTCATATCGATTTTACGGGTTCTTTCTGGGACACCCGCTGGTTGATAGCTATTGATGCGTCCAGCAACTTTCCTTTTGTTGTGCCTATGTTGGTTGGTTGGTTTGGGGAAGGAGACCAGACAGCGTGGTCATTGGTCTCATCGGATTAGGGAAGGATGGGGAAGGAAGTCGGCCGTGCCCTTTCAGAGGAACCATCCCGGCATTTGCCTGGATTGATTTAGGGAAATCACGGAAAACCTAAATCAGGATGGCCGGACGCGGGATTGAACCGTCGTCCTTCTGAATGCGAGTCCAGTGTCTAACCACTGAGCCACCTCGCTCGGTGTGCCTATGTCTTCTACCACATCTGCCAGTGCCATTCGGACTTTTTGTCGAGTATTTTTTTGCATTGAGGGCCTTCCTGAAGTTATTGTCTCTGACAATGGTCCCCAATTGTGTCCTCCGAGTTTGAAGTGTTCTGTGCTGCTAATGGCATTCGCCATCTGCCCTCAGCTCCGTTCCACCCTCAGTTGAACGACGAGGCTGAATGCTTTGTGCATACGTTTAAGTCACAGATGAACAAGATGTACACCACGCACTCTCACGAGCGTGTGCCATGGACTTTCCTTGCTTTCTATCGCTCCCAGCCGTGCAGTGCTCGTTCCCCAGCGCAACTGCTACATGGCCACGCCCATCAGTCGTTCTTGCAGCTATTGCACCCGCCGCTGCGCACTCCTGCTACTTCGCTTCGTTCTGGCTTGGTGCCGCATGCTTTGGTGTTCTATCTTTTTGTGCCATCCTTGGTTTTCTGCCGCTGGTTCTTATCTGGCAGAATTTGAGGCTTCGCAGATTCCGCCGCCTCAGCCCACGACTCCACCAATGGCATCTCCACCACTCACGCCTCCAGTGCTGTTGCCCTTGCCTGCACTGCTGATCCGGTCTGCGGCGCCGGGCAGGAACCTCTCGCTGCCGCCACAGAACCACCTCTGGCCACCGTCACCGTCATGTTCCTCCATGGTGCTGGAGCCAATGGATGCTGAGACTGCCGTCACGCCACCAGCGCCGTCGCCCATGGAGGTTGTAGCTTCGCATCCTCATCCGAGCATACCCAGTGGCGGTGCGCGTCCTAGGCAGGTTTTCAATGGGGCGTTTTCCTCAGCCCCTTGCAAGCGAATCGGGGATGCGTGTGGGCAGTGCAGCCCCACAGTTCCGCTGTCCGCCCCCTCAGTTGCGCCATCCCTAGGTCCCTCCACCCACCGTCGGAAGCCCTATTCCACGACGGTGCCCCATTCCAGAGGGGAGTGATGTGGCGTCGATAGTTCTGATGCCACAGCATATGTGCACGCTTGTAGGTTGGCACTACGAGAGCAGACGAACTACGCAAACCACAGCACCCTCTAGCTGCTGCTGTGGAGATTAACGAGCACTGCTCTGCTTTCTGCCCCAGTTGATCAAGAGCAGATGACAGAGGAACTTATCTTCTATTTCGTAGGGGGCTAGCCATTACACACTTTGCCTCCGTTACTTCGATTATAGTTTGTACAACTACTAGTAACTGTTAGCTTTGATACATGAACAGCTTCGCACCTACGTGATCATCAAGCCTAAGTTATGTGTATATCTTTGACTAATATTCTGTATTAAATGTGCTTATACTTTACATGCAGTACCGAAGTGCTTTACCTCACCTGCTCCTACTGGCTTCCTTCATTTGGCCTATTTTGCAGATCACAGGAGCAGACCCACGCACCGTTTTCTAGGCGGGATACAATACAACTGGCTCTCTCAAATAGCAAGCTTACTTTAAAAAGCATTTACTTTTCCCAACATCTAAGAAGTTGAATTATTGTCACCTTGCAAACTGACATTCTGGCTGTTCATGTGAGACGTAATGGCCATGAGAAATGCACGGTCTGATATCCACCAAAGATCTTCTAATTTCAGTTCATTCTTTCCCTTCTTACGTAAGAAATGTACTACAGCCAAACATAAATCAAATAAATCTTTTCAGCATTTTATCCCAACTGAACCAGCGTACTTTGGTATACAACAGTAAGATATGTTGGCATACTCCTTTCCCAATTCCTCCAAGAACTGCCAAAGCTGAAATGCATAAGCCCATGTATTTTCAGATAGTTTATAGTAAGCACAATAATTTGCCTGACTTTTCTAACGTTACTGATTTTGCACAAAGCTCCTCCCAATGTAGAATGCAGTGAACTCCATAAAGTGCCTCTTCTATGCATCCTAGCGTTCTGCGCGTCAGTGCTTTGAGTACTCTCTAACAGCCCCGCATTTCCGATGCTCCATCTGTGGTCACTGATATTAACCGATTCCAATCCATACCGACTCCATCAGCCACTTCCTCCACAGCTTAGAGTAAATCTACACTTGCTGTAGCCCCTTTCAAAGGCACTAAGTCATATCACTGTGTTTGGAAAGGCCAATTTCTTGAAACCTGCTAATATTAGTGGGCCACTAAAGCTCTGCAGCATCAATGAGACAATCTTTTGCAAACTTCTTGGAAAACAGTTTCCCAGATCTTGCTATTCTCAATGCAATTTTGAAACTTGCTTGATGTACTATGATTGTCACTCTGAAAGTACATTGTACAGTAAAATCGATACGAATGTAATCCAAGAAACGAAGAGTTCGAGAGGTATCAATTATTATGATTTACATTAAAAACCTGTTGATGTGCCTAAACCATTTTTCTCTTAAGCACATTCACTTTGGCTTGCCATTCTTCACTGTTCAGTACATATCACTCATCTTTATGAAATAAGTAAAAGTTTTTTCTCTGTTGTGATGTCATCCTCCCCCAGGAGGAGGAGGGAGAGAAAGAGGACTGGCAGTGGTACACTCAACCTGCTCTTTATCCAGGGGACTACACACATTTAGGCGCTAACATATAAACATGATGACAATGACAATGATTTTAAAATTGTTGTGAAATATAAGGATTGTGAAAGACTAACATAATAAGGCTGGCTGAATATTTAAAAGCAGTGATAAAAATATGGTCAGACAGCACAGTTCAAAAAAGACACGATGAACACTAAAAACACTTGAAAAAACACAAACAACACAGATGAGATACTGACCATTAAAAACGGAGCACTGCACACTTTCACTAAAATTCGAAAGGACCTGCTCTAGAATGATAGATGAAAGGAAAGGAAAAGTAGGCACACAGGGAGAGGGGATGGGGATGGGGATGGGAACTGAGGGCTAGTAAGAGGTGGCAATGACAATGAGATAGGGATGGCTGTTGGGGGACAGGGAGAGAGGGGTAGCTGGCATCGGTATCTGTGAATCTGAAAGGAACGGGGAGTGGGGAGCGACTGGCAGGCATAAAAGGAGGGGATGTGAGAGAGAGGAGATGAAGGGGAGGGAAGCCCTGACAGAGGGGTTGGGGGGGGGGGGCGGGGGGGGGGCAGAGATGGTGGGATGGATTCAGAGTTGGTACGAGGGGTATATTCTGGGATGGAGTTCATGATCTGGGAGGGATATGGTTGAAATTTCTTTGGGAGGGGATGTGGAGGGTGTGTGGTGTCACCGCCAGACACCACACTTGCTAGGTGGTAGCCTTTAAATCGGCCGTGGTCCGTTAGTATACGTCGGACCCACGTGTCGCCACTATCAGTGATTGCAGACCGAGCGCTGCCACACGGCAGGTCTGGAGAGTCTTCCTAGCACTCGCCCCAGTTAGACAGCCGACTTTGCTAGCGATGATTCACTGACAAAATACGTTCTCATTTCCCGAGACGATAGTTAGCATAGCCTTCAGCTACGTCATTTGCTACGACCTAGCAAGGCGCCATTATCAGTTGCTATTGATATTGTAAATAATGTACAGACAAGAGCTAACATTAATGGATTAAAGTTAATTATTCCAGAAGATACGTACGTTTGTTACTAGTCTCATTTCCGTGTCCTGTTCCAGACCTCACGCCAGCCTGCGTGAGCTTAAACGCGTGCCTTTCGGCTTCCTCATAGTGGGTTGGCTGTCTTGCCAATCCACAACAGGGTGTACAAGTGGAGCATTGGTGAGGTGTGTAGGTAGAGGTGTGGCAGTACCCTAGGATTAGAGAGGAGAGGGGACACAAGAGGACTGTTGGTGTCGAGTCTGCGGCAGGTGCAGATTATCAATAAGTAATAGTGTCTTTCAATCGTGAACTTGGGGCTGGCCACCTATTATTCGGCAGCACAGCAAACACTGAGTTTTCACCTACTGCTGTGAAGAACAATTGCAGTTCCCAGTTGTGTTAAAATGACTGAGAACACAGATCCTCTGTTCTTAGCTTTTTTGCAATACTCGCCATTTCTCAGTACATCTCATGTAAGGCTACAGTCACCATAGGGAAGCAAGACTGGGTGTGCTGCGGTCCTCTTGGTACCATGTAAACTGGGAAGCGGAGCTGTAGCCGCTCATTTGGTGTATATGTCTAGTTACAGACGTCACTGTTGCACTTTGCCCACTCACTGAGATGTGTGCACCAGTGCCGCACCTCCGCAATTTTTCACAGTGTACACCATTTTGCTGGCCCTGATCTATGTCTTAACTCCAGCACAACTTGGTAACCTGATTATGTTCAAAGAAACAAAACCAGTTGTAACACAATAAATGTGTAAAAATACAGCTGATGTAAATTTCATTAATGGAATTAATGTTAATGCGTATCATGCATATGATAATATTGCCTAAATATTGGTGCTGAAAGTTGATCGTGTATATAGCTATGACTCCTTGTTGTACCTGCACAGTGTGCAATGCCCACAGGGTTTTCAGAAGCATAATGCAATTTTGAGAGTTCCTAATGAAGTTCTGCACCACAACTCACTGTAAACATCATGTGGTCGGCTGTTCGTGGTCCCTCGTGAAAAATTCACAATAGTATTACTTGGAATCCTTTTCATACATTGAAGCTTAAAATTTTATTTTTTTATCAATCAAAGCCATTTCAGAAATTTGTTTGATTAGCTTGTAATTATTCATTATTGATTACCTAATTAACCAATTTATTCCTAAAAATTTCAATATGGAAAAAATACAAATAAAAACAATCTTTGCACAATGCATTTGAGACTCTAACACGGGTTCTCTACTCCCAGCTGGATGCTACGGTCGGAACACCAGTGGCACTTTGGTTCAACAGGGTTTACCTTATGGGTACATAAAAAGTGGTACCAACAGTTTATTTCTCAATGTCTAGAAAAATATGCATTTGCAAACACCATATATGATTTTGAAAACTGTTCAATTCCCATTTATCTACCAATCCTGTCAATTCAGAGTCAATCACTCGTCGTGAACTTTAGGAGTGATTTTCTCAAATTCAGAGGGGTGTTTTGCCAAAAATCTTAGAATTTTTTGTTTCAGGCTGTACACAAACAACTTTCCAAATGTTAAACAAATCAGTTGGTCATGTCTAAGACCTTTCTTTTGTCAGTGTCAAAATTTTTGATAAATGCGTATTATCAGCCATCAAGAATGAAGAACTGCAAAATGCTACTAAAGCCTGGTCTCCCACAAAATGTAAGGGCCATACAAACTGCAGGAGATAAATACATTATAAAACACTTCCATGATGCTTGCATGGATGAGGAAAAATCAGGTGGATGTGGTTGTGTTGTAATCTTCAGTTTGAAGACAACCTATACCTGGATCAGGATCAGAATAACGAAGTGACTTCACAACTAGTTGTTTCCAGGACACCTGCCACAGCAACAAAAAATCACAGCATGAGTTTGGTCGCACGTTCTGTCCTATGCACAGCTGTCATATCACTCTACTACCTCAGCTGCCTGTAAGCATACAGTTATGGAGTAACATTGTAGTCTGTAAAACTGTTCTTTCAATTTTTTGTTAAACACTTTGTTGCTCTGTGGAGTATTCTTCTTTTATGGAATGCGTGAAGTTAATTCCAAAATACTTACGAAAGGGATAAAACCATTAGCTTCTTGCAAAGCAAACTCAATACTCTGTGTGCCACAGTCATGATAATTTTTTTGAATGATTCTCCTGCCATTTGACTGTTATAATTTTTATTTTATTGTTATACAATCCAAATTTTGCCCTTACAGCTTTTTAAAGTACATAAACTAGAACAAACAGTAGAAGTATAAATCAAAAAAGGAAGAAACAGGGCAACTATGGAAAACAGTGTGTAAATACCATGCACGATTCTTTACCTTATTTATATAGCAAAAGACATCAGACTGTTATGAAACACATACAAATCCTTGTCAGAAAAGCATATCTGGCCATATGGTTCAGATCTGCCACTAGTTAAAGTGAGAAAATCACTAAAATAAATAAGTTGCAGACTTCCATTTATGTATCTTATAGCACGGCTGTTAAATGAAACTCCTAACCAGTAAACAGGTATGGGCCACACTATTGTGTCTGAACAACATCTGGAATGGGCATAGATGAAACGCTGTTCCAATGATTGCCAGAAAGACATCATAGTCTGCACAACACAATCTGTAGTGTGTTAGGGAACAAAGTTGCTGAAATGTTTATTTTGCATGATGAATACATTATCTTTGCATACAATTGCATATAACAGTGTTTACAGTATATGACATGGAGGCCCACTACTATAGGGTATATAAATGAAAGTCTACAACTTAGTTATGGATTTTAGAGATTTTCTCCTAATGACCGATCATAATTGTATGACCAGACATGCTTTTCTGACAAGGATTTGTACGTATTTCACACCAGTCTGATGCCCTGACATATAAATAAGGTAAAGAATCATGGTATCTACATACTATTTTTCGTGGTTGCCCTGTTTCTTGCTTAAGTGATTCATGCTACTATTGTTTGTTCTAGTTTTTGTACTTGATAATGGCATAAGGCTGAAATCTAGATTATATAACAACTCTCTCTCTCTCTCTCTCTCTCTCTCTCTCTCTCTCTCTCTCTCTCACTCTCTCTCTCTCTCTCACTCAGGCATGTACTGCACTGTACGAAGCATGCAGCTGTGAAAGATCGTGCCCAAAGAATTTGGTTGGAGCAGTTACAAGCTGCAATATGTGAGGGGGATCAAATGGAATAAGACTATTATAAAAACAGAACTGCAATCCTGAGGCTGCAATACTTGTCATCAAACTTTAGACATACGCCATCATAAACATACCAAGAAAATTGACTGTTCAGTGTCTTTCAGCATAAATTACGGAATATAACATATGTAACCACTGTCCAACATGGCATAATGATCACACTTTCTCAATATAAAATCAAAAGTACTGTCAAATTTTTAGGTTCAGAAACACCAAGTTAGGTCCAGGAAAATTAATGCATACAGAATAGAACCATATACAGAAATTAAGACAATTTGTCAAAGACCACTCAGCACCAAAAGTACAAGCTTTGAAGGGCAAACGGTCTGTCACGATCAACATACCATGGAAACAGAAAGCAATAATGTACTGTTAATTGGACTGCATAAATAGATTAGATTAGATTAGTACTTGTTCCATAGATCATGAATACGACACTTTGTAATGATGTGGAATGTGTCAGTACCATACAGTATAAATGAACGCAAGCTCCAAAAACATCATTCAAGACCACATTATCCCATCCTCGTAATACCTTCTGTTTCAAATCTGATAAACTTTTTAATGAAATAAATAAAGTCATAATTATATAATATACCAGTTCACAGTGGAACTGCAGTTCTCGGAAGAAAACTTACAGAATCATCATAAAATATGGAAGTTTAATCTTCTACAGTATTCAACAGGGCCTCACTCCTTTACAGAACGATTATCTTGTTATAAAATTACAGTCAGATATTTTGAAAATGAAACAAATCAATGTTTCCTCAACATACCTGAAACAAATGGAAGAAAATAGTAAGACAACAAATACACACAATTTACTTTATAGAAAAGATTTTGTTAAACACTCTATAACTTGTACAAAACAGAAAAATATCTGCTGTCCACTAGGAACTTTGTAAGGAAAGAAAGGCAACGCACACTAAAAGCAATAAATTGGAAACGGTTAAGGGGAACTTCAGTTAAGACTTGAGAAAGTTATTTTCACTGCACTAAATCATTGTCTTGAGCCCTGCCTTCACATCATAATTGTATTTTAGTTTAGGGGAACATTTTAACACATAATACTCTAATTTGTAAGAAGTGTCTGTATATTGAATTATCTCAACAAACCCATTTTTGGTAATGTTCAAATGCTGTTTCTTCTTTTTGGTATCCGTAACACAAATAGGAAAGCAAAATGTAGCAGGTAATTTGCATCAGCACTGTATAGAATTTTTAATCTAGATGTGATTTCAGTTGGAAAGTGTTTGCAGTGTTCAGTGTATATTTGCACACAAATTACATGCCCATAAAGCAGATACATCTGTACTACAGCAAACAAAAATTTTCAGTTTAACCTAGATATAACTGTGGAATAATCTCAATGAATATAAACATTTTAAATATAGCTTACCTGCTTCCCTGTACTGTCCATAAACCAAATCATCATCAGTAAGTGCTGCTGCACTACCTATGTGTGTAGCTTCCTCTCCATAGTTTGTCATGTAAAATGAGATCCGACCCTGGCGTTGTGATTCATACAGAATATGATCCATAATATTGAGCAGCTTCATGCAGTAGTACATCCTCTTCACAGTCTCTGGCTTCAACTTTATTAATTTCAAATGAATTCACAGTTTAAGTAGCAAATCAAATGCTTACTACTACTACTACTACTACTACTATCACCACCACCACCACCACCACCACCACCACCACCACCACCACATTTGGAAAAGGAGAATTTCAGATACAGCCACAAAATGCTATCACTACAGGAGAGCTACTAAAAATGTAATTTTTGAAATTAATACTCTAAGGCACAAACACTGAACACTTCTCTAGTTACACAATAAACACTAATTTACAGCTACAAAATAACACCTCATACAACTATCAAAATACTCAGATGTGAGGCTGATGCTTATCTGCATAGATACAAGCAAATGCACTACAGTGTTCTAAGAAATATGGCAGCCCTTGTCTTTAAAAAAATTATTGAATGCTTCACATAAATATGCATAACAAACTCTGAAAAATCAAAATGCACTTGGTGCAAAACTCAATGAGATGGTAAGATAAGATTTTAAAAAAAGACCAACAGGAATGATGAGACGGATGAAGGCTCTATGACAACAATTGCGAAAATCTAAACAGAGTATTTAATATTTGTTAAAAAACTGCACATAGCACTAATGTTTCTCTTATATCCAGACACTACCGGTTGCCCATGAATACATTTTATACAAAGTGCAGCACTCCGTCAAATTTAATACAGCTGGTACCTACAAAGGTATTTGCTTCGAACAAGTCACAAAAAGATAATTGCACGACCAAACCAAAATTGCACTTATAACCAAACCAAAACTGCACTTCTAACTGGATTTGTACACATATATATTTAACAAAATATCATTTTAACACAGATATCAGGGTGGAAACGCAAGTGCAATCAAAAAGTGACAAATTGCTTCTTTTTTGACTGGCTGGTCAAACTGAACTTACTGTTTACTGGACTCTGAGGGAAAGTGAACATTCAGAACAACAAGCTTTTCTGAACTACTTTGCATACGCAACATAATAGTTCTTTCCTGTTCATGTGTATCAGCCAGCTACACTGTCTGGTACATTCAAATTTCATGAATCCTCTCAGCTCATCAGTCATCAACGTATAGTTTTTTAACATCTCAGTAAACAAACGACAAAACTGCTAACCTGCTATTGACACATATGAAATGTGTTCCTTTGGTCAGAACAAAATAAAAAAATAGAAAATGGCCACTACTAACGTATCCCATTAATTTTGTTTGTAGTAAATGACAGTAGTGTAGAGAAGCTTAAACTTATTCAGTCAGGAAACAGAAATGCTGCATGACAACAGAAGGATGTGGGGGGGTTAAAATAAGTTTTTTGATGATTTTGCCATTGCCGTTATGTCATCAGGCCAGACTCTGTGTAATGTAAGTTCAATATTGACTGAGGTCACCATACTACATTAATGTATGTAGAGTGATAAATTCTAGCATTTGAGCACGGATCACTATGAATGCTCATGTAATGTGTGATTGGAACATATTTCCTATGCAAATTTATATTTTATCCAATAACAGTGCCACGTTAACAGGAGTACATATGCATAAACCATACAACAATTTTGAACACTCACAAACAAAGCTGAAGAAAGTGAACTGCAACTACTAGAATTAATGAGTACACACGTTACTGGGTTCCTTTGTATTTGCAAGAAGTTAAAAAAGAAAAGAAGAGACGTACATTAGTTCCCGTGAACTTGATAAAACAATGCATTTCGAAAGTCTGCCTACAATCTGTCTCAGAATATAGAAGTTTTGCACTGCAAAGTGTCATAAGATACCTATTACCTTTCACAATCAGTACTGTTCTGGAGAACAGCTGGATGCTAATAAGATCTCAAAAAGAACCATTAACATTGAGAAGATTGGTGACTGACTTATGACTTACTGCCACTATTCTTGCAAACTGGTGCAATAATGAAACTGTAGAAGTACTGCGCATTTTCTCAGGGTTAACAAAAATGAAATTATAGTACTTTATGCCAACACAAAATTCCCTGTGATAAGAAAAACGGTACGAGACAATAGCCCTGCTCTGCTTCTCAGTTTTGTGTGTATATATTCGAGCACATTTTCTTTTCGATGTATTAACATTGTACTTATCTCTGAGTATCTTCACCTTTTACTTGTAATAGGTGCAGAAAATAATATAGCACCAAATGGTACCTTTTCTGATTGAAGGTAGTTCCACTACATTCTATTACTGTTGCCTGATGTTTCATTACTCAATTCCATACTTCCGTACAAGAATTTTACACATTCATTGTACAAAACACTGTTTTCGAGGAGGTAGTAAACAGATTTCCATTGACCTGATGATGTCCTCAGGAGAAACTTCAAAAGACTAATGTAACAGAACCACTAAAATTATGAACAATACGTAGTTACGCACCTGTGGTTCTTCCAAATGATCTACCACCATTCCACGACGATCCATAACCCTGTAAGTTGGTATGGCATTCTCCCTTATAGTGAACTCGAGTTTTTCTGTCCACTGTGACTGGGCACCAGGGAACATAGGTAAATCACTCATATGGCTCAATGCCCCAACTCTGCTTTTTACATTTGCCTACAAATAACAATCAACAATATTTCACTTCTTCACACATTCTTGTCAACAACTATTTCCTACAAATAAATGTATGTGGGATTAATAGAAAGCTGCAGAAACAAATTATATGTAATCTGAAAGTTGCCAATGGTACAACAAGAAATGCTGGACACCACTTACAAAGATTAACATGGCTAAAGGATATGAAAAAGCTACTAAAAGTTGGCACATGGAATTATGCACCCTGCTGCAACTTGGAGCAACGTACATCATCACTGAAGAGGTTCTGAAATAGTGAATTGGGAGTTTTTGCACTTCAAGAAGTTAGATGGATAGGTAAGGAACAGATACACGAAAAAAAAATTTTGTTGTTTCACTCTGGGAAAGATGATATGCAAACACAATATGGAGTGGGATTTATATGATCATAAATTACAAGGGCATTCTGAAAAATAATGCCTCCTAATTTTTTATAAGTAAACTCTTAAGGCTTTTTAA
The DNA here is from genome assembly GCF_021461395.2 of Schistocerca americana. Lineage (NCBI taxonomy): Eukaryota > Metazoa > Arthropoda > Insecta > Orthoptera > Acrididae > Schistocerca > Schistocerca americana. The sequence continues at coordinate 137,171,340 of NC_060130.1, read as the reverse complement.
ATAAGGAAAATGTTATTAACATTCTACATCTTATCTTCATGTCTACATATCTGCAGCCCTCTGCCGCTAGAGGGCTCCGAATTGCAGCTTGTAACAAGGCAGTGTGTAACATAACTACATCGGTGCGTGAGAAACAGCATGCTGTAACAAAGTTGCAAATTCGAAGAGTTTGTCCACACATGGAGCTTTTCCTACAGCATGACAATGCCAGGCCACACACGAATGCTGCAACATCTGCAACAATCCGACACCTTGGGTTCATTGTCACTGATCATCTTCCTTACAGTCCCCACTTGGTCCCATCTGACTCATCTGTTTGCACAACTAAAAGGACACCTTTTAGGACTTCACTTTGATAGTGATGAAGCAGTGCAGGCAGAGGTGAGGTTGTGGCTTTGTCAATGAAATCAAAACATTCTACAGTAACGGTAACACCAAACTGGTCTCTTTTTGGGAGAAATGTGTTTGCTCCCAGGGTGACTATGTTGAGAAACAAATATGCAGATATGAAGAATAAAGATGTGGAATGTTAATAATGTTCGTCGTATTTAAAAATCATTAAGGGTTTTCACATTAAGAAAGCTGGAGGCATTATTTTTCAGCATGCTCTCACAGAAGGGTGAAACTTTTTTAACTTCACCTTCTAGCAGTATAATGACTATGAATATTTTTTAACATACCCCATTCATTACATTGCTTTTACTATCGACAATATTTGGTCACGAGGACCACCTTCACAGGTTCTTTGTTGACTGATGCTTTTACTACCCAAATGGCTACCACATACCATTAGTAGCACTTTTTTGGGAATTACCCAATGTCAACTTTCTCCCACAAGCAGTCAGGGTATAAATGTTTGCCTCGACAGAACAACTTGAAGAATAAATAGGAAGTATCACACACCGAAATCAGTCATGCACTCTTTTTGACAAGTTTTAAGCTGAAATATTATACACACACACACACACACACACACACACACACACACACAAAATGACAAAATATGCTGAAAATCTTTGCCTAAAAACCTTTCAGCTTGTTCCACTACCTTCCAAAAAGATACCAAAATCAGGCGTATGTCGAACTACCACAAAAAGTATAAAAGAGATGAAAATAAGCTAAAATGCAAGAGAAATGTAATATATTTTGCAGTCTTTTAGTACACTTTTATATATGAACCATTTGTGACATGAAAAACATCAGCCTGATATCCGATTTTCTGCCACATGTTTCTCAACACATTATTTTTAACTACAGAATTCTCATTTTACATACATGCATAAAAGTAACCCACTAAGTCACCTACTCATGTCATAGTTGAAAGCAAAAGTAAAAACTGCAGTAAAATAATGTGTGGTGAACATAATAGCCAGACAATATCCTCTCTGTCCTGAATTCCAACAAAAGTTTGTAGGGATGTTCCTACATCTCAAAAATTATATCTATTCAAATTTCACGCCAGTTGCATAGGAGTGGCGCGATGCAAATTACGTTTGCTTTAAATACACACGGTAACGGTTGTAAGTGATAATTACTTTTGAGATTGTATGTAGTGAGTTTATGTTAGTCAGGAATCTCTTTAAGGATGGTAGTACATCAAATGGGCCCACCTGGAGCACTGGAGCAGGAGAGGCACCACAGGACGTTTTAATTTCCACTGCCTTTACTTTTACAAATAAATTCATAAAACTCTGTCAGCATGACCAGGAAGGATTCAGGACTCAGACTCACAGCAGTGGAAGTTCAAAAACATAACAAAATAATTTTTTTATATGTTTAATTTCATCATTTTTCCACTTACTATTGGCTGCATTTGATGTCATAGGTACACTTTTCTTCATAAGTAAGAGAGATTCTTCAATGAATTTTGCATTGCTTACTAAACACAAACTCCTTAAGGCAAAACTCTAGAATTTACCAAATCTATTACAAAGTGTGGTAAAAATTTAGATAATTAACTATAAAATTTTAGTTTTTTTCTAAACATGAAGTTTAAAATGTAACAGTTCATTCATTTTTTTCATAAATTAAATAAATTCTAGATTTTCATACACCTGTAAGTATGGTTTTTATGCTGTGCAAAATTCATCGAAGAATCTCTCTTACTTATGAAGAAAAGTGTACCTATGGCAACAAATGCAGCCAATAGTAAGTGAAAAAAATGATGAAATTTCACATGTAAAAAAAAAATTATTTTGTTATAAATATAATAGAGGGGAACATTACACAACAAAGGCCGTCCCCACATGTGCAGTAGTATATAATGCATTACAATCTGCTTCCCCTGCAGCACTTTAGGGATGAGGCCCGACAGTTCACAAAATTTCAGAACTTGCGGCACACAGGTAGCAGGATGGTAGATAGATCTCCAGTCAAACTGAAGACTGCCCTCGTGTCAGTATGAGACACATAAAGTCAAAATATGCTGAAACAAAAGTGGCACACCAAAAACTTCACTTTGTGTTAAAGGGTACGTCGTACGTCCAGTCTGGTGAGCACCACTTCCTTCTGTCGGTAAGGCTGGCATGAAGTCCACCATGCCTGTGTGGTCTACATCTACATAGATACTCTGCAAGCCACTGTAACGTGCGTGGCTGAGTGCACCCTGTACAACTACTCGTCACGCCCCCCCCCCCCCCCCCCCCCGTTTGACTCAAAATGGAGTGAGGGAAAAATTTTCTCACATCTTATCTTCGTGACCCTTACGCACAAAGTATGTTGGCGGCAGTAGAATTAGAATCATATGGCATGTCATATATGTGGTCTCCTTTACAGATGTACCACTCTTTCCTAAAAATCTCCCAATAAACCGACGTCTACCATATCCCTTCCCTATTACAATTTTCATATGCTAGCTCCATCTCATATGGCTTTGCAACGTTATGCTCAGATATTTGAACAACTTGGCTGTGTCAAACAGGACACTAGTAATACTGTATCCAAACATTACAGGTTTCTTCTTCCTACTCATCTGCATTAAACTACATTTTTCCACATTTAGGGCTAGCTGCCATTCATTACACCACCTAGAAATTTTATATAAGTTGTCTTGTATCTTCCTACAGGCACTCAACTTCGACTCCTTACCTTACACCACAATATCTCCAGCAAACAACTGCAGATTGCTGCCCACCCTGTCTCCCAAACTGTTTATGTATACAGAGACCAACAACGGTTCTATCACACTTCACTGGGGCACTCCTGACGATACACTTGTCTCTGATGAACACCTGCTGTCGAGGACAACACACTCGGTTCTATTATTTAAGAAATTTTTGGCCACTCACATACCTGTGAAGTTATATGCTCATACCTTCATTAACAGCCTGCAATGGGGCACTGTGTCAAATGCTATCTGGAAATCTAGAAATACGGAATCTGCCTGTTGCCCTTTATCCATAGTTCTCAGTATATCATGTGAGAAAAGTGCAAGCTGAGTTTGGCACGAGCGATGCCTTTCTAAAACCATGCTGATTTGTGGACATACGCTTCTTAGTCTCAAGAAAGTTTATTATATTTGAACTGAGAATATGTTCAAGGATTCTGCAGCAAACAGAAGTTAGGGATATTGGTCTGTAATTCTGCGGGTCTGTTCTTTTACCCTTCTTATATACTGGAGTCACTTGCACTTTTTTCCAGTCACTTGTGACTTTGTGCTGGATGAGAGATTCATGATAAATGCAAGCTAGGTAAGGGACCTATGCCATAGAGTACTGTTTGTAAAACCAAATTGGGACTCCATCCACACCTGGTGACTCACTAGTTTTCATCTCCTTCAGTTTCTCTCTCTAAACCAGGAATTCTTATTACTATGTCGTCCATACAGCAGTCTGCCCGATGGTCAAATGGTGGTATGTTTGTATGGTTCTCCTGTGTGAACGATTTCTTGAGCATGAAATTTAAAACTTCAGCTTTTGTTTTGCTATCTTCAACTGTATCGCCAGACTGGTCAACAAGAAACTGAATGGAAGACTTAGACCCGCTTACCAATTTTACATAGCACCAGAATTTTGTCAGATTCTCTGCCAGATCTTTTGCTAAGGTGTGAGGGTGGGAACTGTTGTATGCTTCATGCATAGATCTTTTCACAAGTGCATGAATCTCTAGTTACTAAACTTTTCTTGTCATCATTTGTGCAGTCTCTTTTGAAGAGAGTGTAACAGCCTCTGCTTCCTCAGAATCTTCCAAATTTCATTATTAAACCATGGTGGGTCTTTTCCATCCTTTATCCACTTACTAGCCTCGTAACTCTCCAGACCACGATATACAGTCTGCTTAAACTTTGCCCATAGTTCCTCTATATTCATCTTACTGGAACTAAGTGATGCCAATTCACTGTCTAAATAAGATGCTTGTTTGCTCTATCTAGCAAAAACACTCTCCTAGCCACCTTGTCTGATTCACTAACTTTCGTAATCATAGTTTCTATAATGACATCGTGATCGCTAATCCCTGTTTCTATACTGATGCTGTCAAGAAGGTCTGGCCTATTTGTAGCTACAAGGTCTAGGATATTTCCATTGCGTGTGAGCTGCCGAGCTATCTACTCAAGACAATTTTCAGAAAATGTGTTCAAAAGTATTTCGCATGATCGTCTGTCTGTCTGTACCTCCCCGCAACGAATCCATAGACATCCCAGTCTATACTTGGCAGGTTTAAGTTGCCTCCAACTAGTACTGCATGATCTGGATATTTACACGCTATTGAGCACAGACTTTCTTTGAATGACTCTAAAACTGTCACAGCAGAATCGGGTGGCTGGCAAAAACATCCAACAATTAACTTAGTTTCACCTACATGTATTGTATTCAACCAGATGGCTTCACACTCACTCTCAACTTCAACCTCAGTAGAGAGAATATTTTTGTCAATCTGCAATGAACACTCCCCGTCCTATGGCCTGTGACCTGTCTTTCCAATATACTCCCCATGACTTGCTACATACCTCAGAGCTTTCGACTTCAGGTTTCAGCCAGCTCTCAGTCCCAAGAATAATTTGAGCATGAGAACTTTCCTGGAGGGCAGTAAATCCAGGATTCATTACAAATACTTCAACAGTTTACACACAAAACTGTGACAGTTGAAGTGTCTATATTCTGAATGTCGTTTGATTTCCCTTGCTGTGAATCAAATGAGTGTTCATTGGAGCACCTCAAACTACCGCCTAGCCTAAATCCCTCATGTGCACTCCACAAGTACTCTGCTACCCAAGTAGCAGCTTCCTTTGTGTAGTGCACCCCCGACCTATCAAGAGGAGTCCTACAAATCGCCACACAATAATGCAGGTCTAGAAATCTGCAGCCAAGACCATCACAGAGTCAACAAAGCGTTTGGTTGAGACCCTCCACTCAGCTCCAAACCAAAGGACCCTGATAAACTAAGAATGATGCTGCAAATTCCGAGCACTGCTTACAGCCTCCGCGTAAGGGTAGCAGTCTTCACCACCTACGCCAGTCGCCTGTACAAATCGAGGATCACATCAGAACCCGTGCGACAGGTGTCGTTGGTTCCAATGTGAGCTACAACTTGTAGACAACTGCATCCTACATGCTTGACAGCCACAGGCTAGGCCACCTCCACATCTCAGATGAGGCCCTCTGGCAGATGTGCCAAGTGCACATTGGCTTTCTTTCCAGCCCTGAAAACTATCTGCCTAAGAGACTCCATAATGCGCCTAACATTGGAGCTCCCAAATACCAGTAAACCCCTCCTCCCGCGTGCCTGCTCGGACCTTGCTGAAGGAGCAACCACCTGTAAATCCACAGGGTGAATGGGTGAGGCCAGGTGGCCAGTTTTCACATTGGCCCTCTGCCTTGAATGACCCAAACACATTACCATTCGGCACTTACACTGCTGTGAGGGTGGGACCACTGCGTCAAGAGCACTAGGAGATGCCTCAGAAGCGGAGTCCATGGACAAAACAAGTGACACCTGAGGTGTGTTGCACAACATGCTAGATTCTCTGTCACTGCTATACCCCGAGGCAGCAAACTGATGGTGACTGACCATAACCAACAGCATGTTCAGCTGATCGCAAACTGTGGCCAGCTCCTCCTGCATCTGTACACAACATTGACACATCCTATCCATCCTAACAAGACTAACTGAAGAAGTATAAAAGCAGACAATCCTAGATATTTGACTAGCTACCTTCATGATGTGTCAGCAATGGACACTGATGTGTTAAAGAGTTACGTAGCTAGCTGTTCAATGAGGAACTACTGCACTAAAGACTGAATGAATTTACACTTACAAGAACACGAGATGAAGTGTATAAACAGAGAAACACACATCGAAGTTAATAAATATACTACGTGAAAAACACAGAAGAGGATAAACATTTAAACCGGCCACTCTGTAGGTGTACTCGTATGACAGCCGAGAGCTGGAGTCTGACTGACTGGCTTAATAAAGGAACGGATGAACGGTTGCTTTCAAAACAAAACAAATGAGCAACTACTGTGCTACAGACTGAATGAATTGACACTTACAAAAATGTGAGATTAACCTTCTTAAACAGACTTGAATGACCAAAGTTTGTTTTCCACCACCTCAAACTATTCAGTTACCCACTGACGCATGACTCATCTGTCAGATAATGAGATGACAACATGCAAGGGGATGGCACACTGCCGTACAACACCACCCAGACAAGCTTCTTTGGCTGCTTTGCTGATTATGTCATTTACCTGTATCCTGATGTGCTCACGTACTCAGCAAAAGACCACTCCTTTCCAGGGTGTTAGAGCCACTGTAAGGTGTCATGGATCAGCTGAATCAACTTGTCTTCTGGACACATTTGGTGGACCACTTGTTGCGCACTTAGCGAGTCAGAACATACAAGATAACTTGCACTGTGATGCCTGTGACTCCACTCCAGTGCAGTTATAATGCCATGTAACTCCGCATCATAATTTGTGAATTGTTCCAAAGGCACACACTGAAAACTATCAGTGAAAACAGGAAAACAACTGAGGGTTTGGATCCATCTGCACATTTGATTTACTTGTTCCATTGTATGATGATGACAAATCCTGTATCACTGTCAGATGATCCTGGATGAATAAATACATTAAATAAATATAGTGCAACACCACTGAGTGAAAGTGCACAAAACTGCTGTTATTGTATGCATCTCAAATGAGTGAGTACGTAATATCCTGCATGGCAAACTGGAAATGAAAAATCTTTATGCAATGAATGATCCAATTGATGACTGTTGACTAAAACTGAGCCAAAAGAACTGTTTGCCTGAATTTGTGACTGTAAATGAACAGGGAATTGAAATGCACTCAACCTGACTGAGATTCCAGTGTATTAAACACTGCACCATCCTGCTTGATATCTACGGAATACAATAATGCCAGTGAGATAGTGCCAAATGAGGTACTGATATGTTTGTTTGTTTGAGATTCCCAGGGTTTAATCCTCACCAATTACTCAGAAAAGAACAAAACCATAACTGGAGCCTACTACGCTATATTGTTACAGTTTGAAACCAAAGCTGAACAAAATGTGACCAAGAATTATACACACAATAGTTTTTTCTACCAGAAAAATGCTCTGTGCCACACTGCAGTATCACAAGAGCTAATGTGATAAACTGGCATTCAAACTGTTCTGTTTATCATTTTATTTTCCTTATGTATCTCCAAGTGGATGCACTATATTCCCCAAACTAAAAAAAAATTGGCTTTTTAGCAAGAAATTTGTCCCATGTGGACATGTTCATTGTTGCAAATGAGTGTTTTGTTCTCACTGATTAACATACTTAGAATGGTCACCAAGAAATTTTAAAGTGTGATTGTGCTGTAGTCCATTGGAGCACTTCAAAGGAATACAAGCAATAACAGAATACAACCTTTTGTCGCATGTTTCATCAATGTGTAGCTATATGAAGTACCGGAATGGCCTCCACTGCCTTCCTATACACAATATTCAGATATTGTCAATAATGATACTAAAATAAGGAGTGCTGCACTGAGGAGAGGTATTGATGTTGGTCAGTGAGGTCTGGCACAAAGTCGTCATTCCAAAACATAGCAAAGGTGTTCTATAGGATTCAGGTCAGGACTCTGAGCAGGCCAGTCTATTACGGGGATGTTATTTTCGTGCAACCACTCTGCCACAGACCGTGAATAATGAACAGGTGCTCGATAGTGTTGAAAGATGGAATTGCCACCCCCAAATTGCTCTTCAACAATGGGAAGCAAGAAGGTGATTAAAACATCAATGTAGGCCTGGGATGTAATAGAGCACACAAAACAACAAGGGGTGCAAGCCCCCTACATGATAAACACAACCACACCATAACACCACCGCCTCCGAATTTTGCTGTTGGCACTACACACGCTGGCATATGACGCTCACCGGGCATTCGACATACCCACTCCCTGCCATCAGATCGCCATACTGTGATTCATCACTGCACGCAACGTTTTTCCACTGTTCAGTCATTCATTGTTTACGCTCCTTACACCAAACGAGGCATTTTTTGGCTTTTACCAGCATGAAGCGTGGCTTATGAGCAGCCACTCGACCATGAAATCCAAGTTTTCTCACCTCACGTCTAACTGTCATAGTACTTGCAGTGGATCCTGATGCAGTTTGGAATTTCTGTGTGATGGTCTGGATGATGTCTGCCTATTACACATTACGACCTTCTAGAACTGTTGGCGGTCTCTGCCAGTCAAGAGACGAGGTCCGCCTGTTTGCTTTTGTGCTGTACGTGTCCCTTCACATTTCCACTTCACTATCACATCAGAAGCAGTGGACCTAGGGATGTTTCGGAATGTGACCATGTTTGAAGTCCGTGAGTTCAGCAGAGCGCCCCATCCTGCTCTCTCAATACGTCTAATGACTACCGTGGTTGCTGATGTGGAGTACCTGGCAGTAGGTGGTAGCACAATGCACCTAATATGAAAAATACTTTCGATCACGTAGTGTATGTCAACTGCATTCAGCGCAGCTCATGACAATATTTACAGCTGAAAAGCCAGCTTGAGGGTGGATCACTGTTTGTAGGTGTTTGATTAGGCATTTGGGGATTGCTGAACAGATTCAGACATGAAACAAATTTGAAGTTGAAAATTGTGCTGGGCGTACAGCAACAGTCATTACTGAAGAAAATGTGCAGCTGAAGTAACAATTGCAAAGTTGTGTCAGGATGAAGACTCAAACCTGGAAAGTAGGACAGTGTGATTAACGTTCAGATTAACATCAATTTTCATTGTCACTTGAGGTGCATACTAATGTGATCATAAAGTAATGGTTCCCACACTAGTAATCAATCTTTAGTTTCATATATATGTTTGAACAACATGTTTGGTATTCAGAGAGTGACTGTATGCACACTTATCTAAAAGCACTTCCACTGTCCTTTTGGCATTGAATTGGAGGCAATCTTTGAAATCTTAAATGTACCTCTTCACATCAAAAGCTCCCCAGTCTGTGGATACTGCACAGTCTAATCCAGGTGCAGAAGCATCATAATTCAACTTTGTCAATAAATGCTTTATAGATCAAACAATGGAAAATCCAGGATGGAGTTTAACAACAAGTAAAGTTGCTACTCACCATATACCAAAGATGATGAGTCGCAGATAGGCACAACTAAAAGACTGTCACAAATAAAGCTTTCAGCCATATAGGCCTTCATCAACAACAGTCGTAGACACACACGCAAATGCTACTCACAAACACGACTGCAGTCTCAGGCAACTGAAACCACACTGCGAGCAACAGCACTGGTGGGGGTAAGGAAGAGATTGGGGCAGGGAGGAGGTGGGATAGTATGGTGGGGGTGGGATAGTATGGTAGGGGTGGTGGACAGTGAAGTGCTGCAGGTTAGACGGAGGGCTGGGGAGAGGTGGGGAAGGAGGACTGAGTGTGATGGTGGAATGACGGCTGTGTAGTGCTGGAATGAGAACAGGGAAAGGGCTGGATGGGTGAGGACAGTGACTAACAAAGGTTGAGACCAAGAGAGTTACGGGAACATAGGATGTATTGAAGGGAAAGTTCCCACCTGCACAATTAAGAAAAGCTCGTGTTGGTGGGAAGGATCCATATGGCACAGGCTGTGAAGCAGTCATTGAAATTAAAGAAGTCATGTTTGGCAGCGTGTTCAGCAGTGGTCCGTTAGTTTCTTGGCCACAGTTTGTCAGTGGCCATTCATGCGGACAGACAGCATGTTGGTTGTCATGCCCACATAGAATGCAGCACAGTGGTTGTAGCTTAGCTTGTAGATCACATGACTGGTTTCACACGTAGCCCTGCCTTTGATGGGATAGGGGATGTTCGTTACCAGATTGGAGTAGGTGGTGGAGGGAGGATGACAGGTCTTGAATGTAGGTATATTACAAGGGTATGAGCCATGAGGTAAGGGGTTGGGGAGCATGTTTGGTGTAAGGATGGACGAGTATATGGTGTAGGTTCGATGGACTGAGGAATACCATTGTGGGAGGGGAGGGAAGGATAGTGGGCAGGGCATTTCTCATTTCTGGGCATGACGAAAGGTAGTTGAAACCCTGGCAGAGAATGTAATTCAGTTGCTCCAATCCAGGGTGGTACTGAGTTACTGGAGGAATGCTTCTCTGCGGCTGGACGGTGGGACTTTGGGAGGTGGTGGGAGACTGGATAGGTAAGGCACGGGTGATTTGTTTTTGTATAAGGTGCCTTATCTTTCCAGTCTCCCAATACCACCTTAAGTCCCACCATCGGGCCATAGAGGAGCATTCCCCTAATAACTCAGTACCACCCAGGACTGGAGCAACTGAATTACATTCTCCACCAGGTTTTCAACTACCTTTTGTCATGCCCTGAAATGCAAAATGTCCTGTCTAGTATCCTGCACGCTTACAGACTAATGATCATCTGCAGTGTGGATGCACTCACACTGCTCAAACTCTTATGGGATTTGGGACATTGACTGACACAAATAATGAGTATAGTGAGCAGGGGCACTACAAATGTAGCGTGTGGACAATAAGTTGGAAATGTGTGTCTCACGGGAAGCGTGCCACAGATAAGTCCCTGCAGCCACACTATCCTGAGTCAGATAGAGCATCTACCATGTAAGCAGGAGATCCCAGATTCGAGTCCCAGTCTGGGCACCCATTTTCAACTGTCTTTGTTGATGTTTATCAACGCCTGTAATCAGCTACAAAGGTCTGGATTTCACTGTAATTTCATTTGTCACATTTTGTTCCAATGCAATAAAACTCTTAAAGACCTTAGTAAAGGCTTTTCTCAGATATATGAATGATGATGATGATTTTGGATGTGGGGCACTCAGCATTATGGTCATCAGTGCCCTGACAAAAAGTCAGTATACCATTCTCATGGGGAGGGATGAGATGGGACAAAGACTGTCCCCACATTCAAAGTAGTTTATAATGGATTAAAGTCTGCCTCCCATCCCCAGTACTTTGGGGATAGAGCACAACAGTTCACAAAACTTTAGAACCCATGTAACATTAGTGTCCGTGTGAGTGAGGACGGTTGACAGATCTCTTGCTAAACCGAAGGCTGTCCTGACGTCAGTATGTAAGACAAAAGTAGTCAAAATATGCTGAACACCACAAACTTTATACAGTGGTGGATCCTCCTACTGGAGAAGGAATCTGTGTGTTAAAGGGCTATGTCCTATACACAGTCTGGTGATCAGTACTTCTGTCCATCAGTGAGGTTGGCATGAAGTCCGTCATGCCTGTGTGGTCAATATGAGAAACTGCAGCCCATTTTCCACCACCTCCAGCCATTCACCACTGACGCATGATTTGTCTGCCAGATAATGAGATGACAGTGTGCAAGGTAACAACAACATCGAAGTACTACATCATCCCGACATGCTTCTTTGGCTGCTTTGTCATTTCCCTGTACCCCGACGTGTCCAGGTACCCTACAAATGACCACCTCCTTGCCTCGGTGTTGGAGACACTATAAGGAGTCATGGATGAGCTGACTCAACCAGTCTACCAGGTACATTTGGTGGAACGCTGGTAGCACAGTGAGTGACTCAGAAGAGATGAGAAATCTTTTACTGTGGTGCCTGTGAATCCATTTCAGTGCCTTCATAATACTGTGTAACTCCACATGATAATTTGTAAAATTGTTCCAGGTGTCATTTGAAAATCCTATCAGGGAAAACAGCTGAACAACTGAGTGCATCCCCTTGCTGGGCTTCATCCATATAAATGATGAAACTGTGAGAAGTACTTAAAATTGAAGAATACAGAGTTGTAAAAATATAATCTGTAGTAAAAGTTTGCTTATACTGTATGAAGCATTGAATCACTTTGGGCCTCTGAAGACACCAAGGTGGAAATTTGTTCAATCCCTTTATGTGTATTTGGAGGTCTGATATGTCAGATACTTTCTTGAACATTCACTCAAAGTTGAGGTGGACCGCCACACTAAAACCCAATGACTGAGGTAACAGAGATTTTCAGAGCCTGTCGAGCCAGGACAAGCCACCGCCAAATTGCCAAATTCAGAGTGGTGCTTTACCAGCCATGAACACAGACTCTGAACTGGGATGATCCAAAAGGCTCCAGTTGGTATCTGAATGCCCTCATGGTGAACGGCATCTAATATCTTAAAGTAGGAAACATGGGCTGATTCATAAAGCAAGTTGCTGTAATCTAAATGTGATCTGACAAATGCCCTATAGAACTGCAAGAGGCATTCAAAAGAGAACACATAAATGACAACAGGCTGAAGTTAGTCAAGATTGATGCCCAAAGCAACAACTACCACCATCATATCTTAGCGAAACATCTTACCAAGAACCCGATAAAACTCTGGTCCTACGTAAAATCGCTAAACGCGTCTAAGGCTTCTATCTAGTCACTCACTGACCAGTCTGGTGTGGCAGCAGAAGATTGCAAAATGATAGCTGAGGTTTTGAATTTAGCATTTAACAATCGTTCACACAGGAGATTCGTTCAAACATACTGTTGACTGACCACTGCACAGAATCCCATATGAAAGGCATAGTAATACGCATCCCTAGTGTAGAGAAACAAATGAAAGACTTAAAAACAAATAAGTCACCAGGTGCAGATGGAATCCTAATTTGGTTTTACAAAGTAAACTCTATGGCATTGGCCCCTTACTTAGCCTGCATTTATTGTCAATCTCTCATCCAGCATGAGGTCTCAAGTGAATGGAAAAACTGCACTGTAGATAAGAAGGGTAAAAGAATGGACCCACAAAACTACAGACCAATGCCCTTAACATCAGTTTGCTGCAGAAGTCTTTAACATATTTTCAGTTCGAAATTAATAAGTTTCCTCAACAGAGAAAAGCTGCTGTCCACAAATCGGCAAAATTTTAGAAAGTATCACTCATGCAAACCTTAGCTTGCCCTTTTCTCATGATATCCTGTGAACTACGGATGAAGGGCAACAGGCAGATTCTGTATTCCAAGATCTCCAGAAAGCATTTGACACCATGCACCACTGCAGACTTTTACTGGCAGTATGAGCATACAGAATAGGTTCCCAGATATGTGGGTGGCTTGAAGACTTCCTAAATAATAGAACCCAGTGCGTTGTCCCCTACAGTTAGTGGTCATTAGAGACAGTCAGGACTGCCCTAGGGGAAGTATGGTAGGTCTGCTGTTATCTTCTGTATACATAAATGATCTGGAAGACAGATTGAGCAGCAATCTGCAACTGTTTGCTGACAATGCTGTGGTGTACAGAAAAGTGTCATCACTGAGCGACTGTAGGAGGATACAAGATGACTTAGGCAAAATTTGTAGTTGGTGTGAGAAATGGCAGCTAGTTCTACATGTAGAAAAATGTAAGTTAATGCAGAGAGTAGGAAAATCAAACCCATGATGTTCAAATACAGCATTAGTAGTGTGCTGTTTGCCATAGTCACTTTGATTAAATATCTAGGTATAACACTGTAGCAGGGAAGATGAATGGTCTACTTTGGTTTATTGGGAGATTTTAGCAAAGTGTGGTTCATCTGTAAAGGGGACTACATATGGAACACTAGTATGACGCATTCATCAGTACTGCTTCAGTGTTTGGAATCAGCATCAGGTTGGATTAAAAGACAACATCGAAGCAATTCAGAGGCAGGCTGCTAGATTTGTTACTGATCGGTTCAAACAACATGAAAATATTACTTAGATGCTTCAGAAACTCAAATGGCAATCCCTGGAAGGAAGGTGGTATTCATTTTGAGGAACATTATTGAGAAAATTTAGAGAATCATCATTTGAAGCTGATTGTAGAAGGATTCTACTGCCACCAACTTACATTTTGCATAAAGACCACAAAGATAACAGAAATTAGGACCCACATGAAGGCATATATACTTTTTTCCATGTCACTCTATTTGTGAGTGAAACAGGGAAGGAAATGAGTAGTAATGGTACAGGGTACCCTCTGCCACGCACCGTCAGCAGCTTGCAGAGTATGTATGTATGTATGTATGTATGTATGTATGTATGTATGTACGTACATACATACAGATGTATATGTAGACAAGCCATGAGTGCACATTGTCCTTAATATGTAAAATATTGTCCCCCCTTGTGAGATCGAGTATGGTTAAAATTGATGCATTTAGTCTTCTCTGGTGAGAACCTATGAGAGCCTAAAACCAGTTTTATTAGCCCACGCTCCCAGCCACCTGATGATCAGCTGTAGTTGCATCATTGTTGCAAAATAACTTAATAAAGTCATCCAGAAACAAACAGCATTTAACAGGGATCCCAACAGTGGAGGACATGCCGTTGATAGTAATTGCAAACAGAGTGCCACTGAGGACACTGCCTTGTGGAGAGGTGATTCCAGTTCCCACATTAAGAAAGAAAGATTGCAGACCTCCTCATTACACGACAAGAAGCAGAGCCTCCTAATCTCCATAGTCCCACAGAACACCTGTAACCAGTCACAACAGTTTCTCTGGATGACCTTTGTTTTGTTTTATTTTAGGGCACAAAAACAACTGAGGTCATACATGCCCATGTCAGCACCTTAGAACACTAAGATGAAAATGGTGTTAAAAGTGATTACGTGTTACGCCCAATCAATGAAAGGAAAGAGAGCTGAGAACAGGGACTTCCTCTTGGAGGAAGGTCCACAAAATATGCCAAAATAAAGATCACATGTCCTTCACCATATTGCTAGGACAGATAAAAAGTAAAACGCGGTTGATAGTCTGCGAGTCGTTTGCTAAAATTGCCAATAACTCAAATGGCAAGCATACATTAGAATGTAAGTGATTAAAAAAAAGGGCCTTCAGTCAGGAAATGGTGAGATTGGTGACAATGAGCACAAAGTAGTAGGGCATCACCACTTAATAAATGATGATGGCTGAAATGACAGTGCCCAATACGCAACCAATGATCTCCACATGGCGTGAGAGCTGAGATGTGGTCAGCCACGCAGCCAGGAGAGGTTTAATTCCCTGGAGCCTGTCTCCATGAAGGGAAGACCAGTGGCGATGCCAGAGTGACACCACTTGCTAACAGACAGCAACACAGAGATCATCAGACGGAATGGAAGAGCTAGTGGGCCGAGGTAGGACTGCAGCCTTGGAAGCAGTATCAGCAGCATTGTTTCCCATCAGACCAATGTGACCAAGGACCCACATAAACATTACAATGGCTCCCTCAAGAGTGAGCAAGTGGAAGCTTTCTTGGATCTGTTGTACTAGAGGACAGACTGTGTAAAGCACACTGAGGATCTGAAGGGCACTGAGAGAACTGGAGCAGATGACACAATCGAAAAGCCTGTGTCGCTGGATGTATAGTGTGAGGTGGCGAGCGGGGGGGAGGGGGGGGGGGGGTTGGGTCGCTCAGAGCGCTGTAGGAGAAATGCCATGCGCTGGAGGGGATGCGCTGTTCTAAACTGAAGCCTATGCTCACATTTTTTTGTAAACACACACATCAGAAAAAGTTTTGCGTCACCTCGGTTCCGAGAGTTCTGGAACATGTACAGAAAACTGGAACAGAGATCAACATAATCATCATTTCCGCCCTTTTTATTGCACATGAAAACCGCACATTGCATCTTGTACCACCATACAGCGAGACCTTCAGAGGCAGTTGTCCAGATTGCTGTACACACCGGTACCTCTAATACCCATTAGCACGTCCTCTTGCATTGATGCATGCCTGTATTCATCGTGGCGTACTATCCACAAGTTCATCAAGGCACTGTCAGTCCTGATTGTCCCACTCCTCAACGGCAATTCAGTGTAGATCCTTCAGAGTGGTTGGTGGGTCACATTGTCCATAAACAGCCCTTTTCAATCTATCCCAGGCATGCTCGATAGGCTTCATGTCTGGAGAACATGCTGGTTACTCTAGTCGAGCGATGTTGTTATCCTGAAGGAAGCCATTCACAAGATGGGCACAATAGGGGCGCAAATTGTCTTCCATGAAGGCAAATGCCTCGCCAATACACTGCCGATACGGTTGCACTATCAGTTGGAAGATGGCATTCACATATCGTACAGCCATTACGGAGCCTTCCATGACCACCAGCAATGTACGTCGGCCCCACATAATGCCACACCAAAATTGCAGGTAACCTCCACCTCGTTGCACTCACTGGACAATTTGTCTAAGGCATTCAGCCTGACCAGGTTGCCTCCAAACATGTCTCCGACAATTGTCTTGTTGAAGGCATATGCAACACTCATTGGTGAAGAGAACATGATGCCAATCCTGAGCAGTCCATTCGACATGCTGGGCCCATCTGTATCGCGCTGCATGGTGTCGTGGTTGCAAAGATGGACCTCGCCATGGACATCAGGAGTGAAGTTGCGCATCATGCAGCCTATTTAGCACAGTTTGAGTCGTAACACGACATCCTGTGGCTGCACGAAAAGCCTTATTCAACATGGTGGCATTGCTGTCTGGGTTCCTCCGAGCCATAATCTGTAGGTAGCGGTCATCCACTGCAGTAGTAGCCCTTGGGCGGCCTGAGCGAGGCATGTCATCGACAGTTCCTGTCTCTCTGCATCTCCTCCATTTCCGAACAACATTGCTTTGGTTCACTTTGAGATGCCTGGACACTTCCCTTGTTGAGAGCCCTTCCTGGCACAAAGTAACAATGCATACACGATTGAACCGCAGTACTGACCGTCTAGGCATGGTTGAACTGGAGACAACATGAGCCATGTACCTCCTTCCTGGTGGAATGACTGGAATTGATCAGTTGTCGGTGTGGTGTCACCACCAGACATCACACTTGCTAGGCGGTAGTCTTTAAATCGGCCGCGGTCCGTTAGTATATGTCGGACCCACATGTCACCACTATCAGTGATTACAGACCGAGCGCCGCCACACGGCAGGTCTAGTCTAGAGAGACTCCCTAGCACTCGCCCCAGTTGTACAGCCGACTTTGATAGCGATGGTTCACTGCCTACATACACTCTCATTTGCAGAGACGACAGTTTAGCATAGCCTTCAGCTACGTCATTTGCTACGACCTAGCAAGGCACCATATTCAGTTACTATGTCTTCTGAACAGATAATATTGTGACGTTCATCATTAATGGATTAAAGTTAAGTATCAAACTAATTACGCCCGCTTTCTGAATTCTAATTCCTTGTAATGTTCCAGACCTCACGTCAGTATAGTTCTTCTCTCCTCACGCCAGACTGCGTGAGCTAAAACGCGTGCATTTCGGCCTCCAGTTGTAACACGGTGTTGGCTCTTCTGCCAACACAACAGTCGGACCCCCTCCATCTAAAAGGCGCTGCTCATGCATTGTTGTTTACATCTTTGGGCATATTTAGTGACATCTCTGAACACTCAAGGGACTGTGTCTGTGATACAATATCCACAGTCAATGTCTACCTTCAAGATTTCTGGGAACAGGGGTGATGCAAAACTTTTTTTGGTGTGTGTATTAAGTGGGGCCCCTCCATGTCCACACTTGCATGGTGACCATTCAAATAGATTTACTGTTACCTCTGCTTTCGTTAGTACCTACAAAGAATTCCACCAAAAATGCAGTGATTTATTTTCACCTGGCTTGTTAACCAATTGTAACTTTTAGAGAAGCATTGTGAGTGGCAAATTTTGAGTAAAACCTACACATTTCTCTGGTTGCTATGTCAAAATCTGCTTCTTTTGCTAAAACACACAGGCGTTCACACTGTCTCACCTCACTAACATGTTTGCAAATACAATTAAATAGAGTTTTGGAACAGTGGTTTATTAAGTTTATTAAGTGAGGAACTGAGGAAACGTATAGTCAGTAGCTTATGAAAAAGCATATCTTCAGTACAAAAAAACGTGTAATGTCTTCACATATGTTGTTCCAAAAACCATAGCCTTTCTTGCTTCACCAGCTATCGATGGCCTTTAAAAATTACATTCTTTCACCGAAAAAGTCAATAGTTACTGGAATAACATGGTAGACAATGAAGTTCTCTCCTCTTTGCATGCTATCATTTCAAAACGTCATTTCAGTATCTGAAACTGTTTATGAAATACAAGGAATGTTGAAACTTCCTGGCAGATTAAAACTGTGTGGCCAACCGAGACTCGAACTCGGGACCTTTGCCTTTCGCGGCTAAGTGCTCTACCATCTGAGCTACCGAAGCACGACTCACGCCCGGTCCTCACAGCTTTACTTCTGCCAGGCGAAGGTCCCGAGTTCGAGTCTCGGTCAGCCACACAGTTTTAATCTGCCAAGAAGTTTCATATCAGCGCACACTCCGCTGCAGAGTGAAAATTTCATTCTGGAAATAAGGAATGTTGTGGGTATTTCACTCTGTCTTTATCAGTGGCGCAGCACGATCGAAAACGAGTGTGCTACATCAGATCAATTTTCTCAAGATTGGTGACAGATAGATACCTCTACCTAAGTCTAAAGAAAAATTCAGTATATTAGCTAAATTTTGTATGCAACAACATATTATGTAACACACACCATACGCAAAATTGTAGCAACCTCTATTTTTCGTTGGACACTTTTCCGAATTTCATACAGTGTCTTACTTTTCACATAAATAACACAGTAACTATGATCATTAAGAAAATAATGGGCACATCATCATGAACCTGACATGTAAAGCTATAAGAAAAGCAAAAATGATTTTTTTTTTTTTTTTACCAAATAGTTTCTGTAAAATCGTTTGAGAAAGATTGCAGGGTGTGTGCTATGATTTTGTCATCCCTGACGGGCCAAGAGGTGGAAAACGCTTATTGTCCTCCCCTTCTGAACAAACGAATGAACTCACCCAATGCTTTGGACAAAAACTGGTCACTGTGCATCGGCCACCGTATCCTGCATGATATATACTGCATGCCTGATATAGGGCGAAGAGTTCTGTTGTAAATACTGAGCACTGTTCCGAGAGCCAATACCAAAAATGGTTGGTGCCAATGACGAAGGCACACCCAACCCTACAGTCAGTCCAAGAGCCATCAGTGTAAACAGAGGTACAATCACTACGTTTTGCATGAAGGTCGAGAAACTTACAGTATAGATCGAATCTGGAGCAGTGTACTCAGGAAGTGAATGAAACCCAAGCTGAACATGGGCCACCGCACGGAGCCGAGATGGTGAAGGGTTCACATCCATCGGGAAAGTGGCAGGTGGTGTGAAGTTAAGCTGCCAGAGCAATAGCCGAAAGCTAACTCCAGGAGGTAACAAAGAAGTGGGGCGCACCTCATACTGGTGGTCAAAGGAGTCATCAAAGAAGGAAGCATAGGATAGGTGGCCAGGCATGGCACACAAATGGCATGTGTATCCACTGAAGAGATCAGGATAGTGTAAATGTCAGCAATGGCCAAACTAATTCTACAATGGTGGATTGTATTTCGATGGCGTAAGATGAATGGACATGCAGATGCATAAATGAAACACCCACAGTCTACTTTCGAACAAACAATGGATCGGTACAAATGGAGGAGGTCAGTCTGATCCACTCCACAGGAAGTACCGCTGAGGACACATAGTACAGTGAGGGATCAGGTACAACGGGTGGCTCGGTAGGACACGTGGGAGGACCAGGAAAGTTTCCTATCAAGCATGAGCACCAGGAATTTCATAGTTTCAGCAAACAGAAAAGCAACAGGACCAAGGTGTAAAGAAGGTAGAAGAAACTTACTGTACCGCCAGAAATTCATACAAATGGTTTTGTCAGTGGAAAAGCAAAAGCCACTGTCAATGCTCCACAAGTAAGGGCAATTGAGACATCGATGAAGACACTGCTCAAGGAGGCAAGTATGTGGAGAATTGCAACAGGTCACAAAATCATCAACGAAAAGGGAGCCGGAGATGCCCAGCGTGAGACAGGCCACAAAAGGGTTAATAGCGGTAGCAAGAGGAATGTATTGTATTTGTATTTTAACCGGGGCCTAGAAACGATGGAGAGGCTCTGTCCCCGCCACAGCCGCAGAGGTTTACAACCCCACGATGACTACCGCAGTCCACTTCACCCCTCCGCTGCCCAAGCTGCCCAACAACGAACCCAGGGTTATTGTGCGGTTCGGCCCCCGGTGGACCGCCCCCCCCCCCCCCCCCCCCCCCCCAAGAACGTCTCACACCAGACGAGTGTAACCCATATGTTTGCGTGGTAGAGTAATGGTGGTGTACGCGTACATGGAGAACTTGTTTGTGCAGCAATCGCCGACATAGTGTAGCTGAGGCGGAATAAGGGGAACTAGCCCGCATTCGCGGTGGCAGATGGAAAACCGCCTAAAAACCATCCACAGACTGGCTGGCTCACCGGACCTCGACCCAAGTCCGCCGGGCAGATTCGTGCCAGGGACCAACCACTCCTTCCCGCCCAGTAAGTCGTGCGTTAGACCGCATGGCCAACCAGGCGGGCAGCAAGAGGATAATGCTCAGGATGAAGCCCTGAGGCACCCAGTTTTCCTGGATAAAGGTGGCCAACAAGGCAGAACCCACACATACCTTGAAAACTCTGTCTTTTAAAAAAGTCCTGAAGGAAACAGCAGGTAGCCTCAGAAGCCCCATGTGTAGGGAGTATAGAGGACTCCTGTCTAATAGTCCTCCAGCAGGTGTTGTAGGCTTTCTTCACATCAAAAAATACGGCCACAGTCTGGTATTTCTGCAGAAAATTGTTCATGACATGGGTTGACAAAGTGACGAGATGGTCGACTGCAGAATGACATGCTCGAAAACCACATTGTGCAGTGGTTAGTAAATTGCAAGACTCAAGCCACCATACTAGCTGAGCATGAATCACACATTCCATCACCTTGCAGACTCAGCTAGCAAGAGAAATGGGGCGATAGGTAGAAGGAAAGTGTCTGTCCTTACTGGGCTTAGGTATGGGTATGACAGTGGGAGCACGCCACCATCTGGGAAACGTGCCATCCGCCGATATGTGATTGTACACATGAAGGAGAAAGTGCTTGCCCACAAGAGAAAGGTGCTACAACATTTGAATGTGAACATCATCTGGCCCTGGGACAGAAGATCGGGATGAAGTGGGAGCATCATCCAGCTCCTTCACAGTAAAGGCAGGATTGTAGCATTCCTGATTCTGAGAGGAGAAGGATATCTATAACCTGAGCATCCTCCACTCGTATCTGATGGAGGAAAGCAGGGTGATAGTGGATGGAGTTTGAAGTCTCCGCGAAATTCCAGCACAAGGAATTGGGTCCACAATGACATCTGCTACAATCAGGCCAGAAACTAGGAAATGGACTTTGGTCCCAGAGAGCTGTCTACATGATATAGTGGCACTAAAGAAGTGTGCATTGAAAACCTGAGTCATATCTTTAGGTGCGCCCACTCAGACCCCATTTCTCAACGAGACCATATGGGGAGGTGTACTGTCCTTGCCTGAAATCTGGCTTTCTGAGTGCCACACTTGCACAGTGGATGCAGACCAAGTGATGGAAGTCGTGGATTTCTTCCAGAAGTTCTTTTCTTCTTAAATACTCCCCTCATTTGTGGTCATGCAGATCTGAAGCCAAGAAAGTTTTCTGTCGGGTGGTATTTGAATTTCCACACAGCTGTGAGCATGGCTCTGATTGCTGAACAACATTCCTCCAACAGACAGGCCGTCATCTGAGATGGTTGCTACACTGGGGAATGGAATCATTGGATCACAGAAGTGATATAGTCTACTATCCCCTGGGCACAATCCTTTTGTTCGAAGATGAAGTGCTGATTGTATCTCAACCAGTTTCGCCTTTGAAACATCCATATTTGCGATCTCCCATCAACCACCATGCGAGTCAGTAGATGGATCCACACCGGACAATGGTCACTGGAATGAAAATGTGTGGTCACTTCTCACTGAAATGGATCTGCAAGAGCTGGGGAGCAGAAACAAAGGTCAATGGCTGAAGATGACCCTGTAGCTGACCGAAGTTCCAAAGGCAGATGTTCTCTGACTGGACAAGGTGCTTGGTAATTCGACCACTGGAGCAAGTGGTAGCTGAGCCCCACAGCACATTGTGTGCACTGTAAGACACCCATAAGGAGGAATGGGTGGGGGGAGTGCCTGTTATAGTCCTGTCAGTGCATCTGCAGCCAATAGATCATGAGGTGGAAGCTATAAAGAACACACTTTGATCTGAACTGGTGTGAGAATTTCCACGGCAACTGCTTGTGTGGCCTTTGTACAAGGGACAGAGGGCAGTGGCATCTTTCATCAGCACCACTCTGTCCATATACTGTCTCCAATAACATCATCCTTCCTGTAGGTGTGGTAGCCCCTTAATACAGGTATGTTGATGCCTTCAAAATGAATTTCTTATAAGCAGATGCAGAATGGCCTCTTCTAGACCAGGAGCTGTAAATCTTCCAAATGCAAGACCCGAGTTTCTCCTGGCATATACAACTTTCAAATAACTTCCGGGAATTCAGCCAGGTAAAACTTTCAGCAACTGCCGATATTTCGGCAGAACACCCTGCCATTTTCAAGGCAAACTGTAATGGACAGGCGACATACATGCAAATTTAAAACCTCGGTTCTCGAACTGAAGCAGGAAAGATAACACACACAGTGAACACTAGTGCCACCAAAGATGACCAAAGTCAGAGCTACTGATAGTGAGACTACGAACTCGCAGGTGAGGTAGCACTGACTCTGTCCCTCTGTTTTTTGACAAGGGAGAGAGCTGGATTCCAAACAGAGTTTAAACAAAAACCTCCACCCCTGTTAACATGGTTGCGCACTAATTTAATCTCAACTGCCTCCTTAATAAAACTGTCCCAATAGCTGGACATGCATGCCACTGTCTCGGTGTTATTACATAACATGGGGTGACCAGTATCCAAGCAATCTTCGGCAACAGCAGATCTACTCGGCTGCTGTAATGGTGTGTGCTGTTTATGCTCAGTACATCGGTCCTCCACGGTCCTGATAGTTTGACCAATATATGCCATGACACAGCTACAAGGAATGTGATATACACCCGCCTTACACAGACCTGCTCATCCTTAACAGAACTCAAAAGCACTCTAATTTTAGATGGAGGTCAGAAAACACATTTCACATCATATTTCCGTAAAATATGACCGATCTTGTTAGAAGTGCCTTTTTGCCTTATGTAGAAAACATTTCCAACAAGATCGGTCATATTTTACGTAAATATGATGTCAAATGTGTTGCCCGACCTCCATCTAAAATTAGAGTGCTTTTGAGTTCTGTTAAGGATGATCTTGGCCTGCATAAGGTGGGTGTATAGGACATTCCTTGTAGCTGCGGCATGGCATATATTGGTCAAACTGTCAGGACCGTGGAGGACCGATGTACTGAGCATAAAAGGCACACACGATTACAGCAGCCAAGTAGATCTGCTGTTGCCAAACATTGCTTGGATACTGGTCACCCCACGTTATATAATAAGACCGAGATATTGGCATGCACGTCCAGCTATTGGGACAGTGTTATTAAGGAGGCAGTTGAGATTAAATCAGTGAGCAACCTCGTAAACAGTGGTGGAGGTTTTTGTTTAAACTCTGTTTGGAATCTGGCTCTCTCCCTTGTCAAAAAACAGAGGGACAGAGTCAATGCTACCTCATCTGCGAGTTCGTAGTCTCACTATCAATAGCTCTGACTTCTTTGGTCATCTTTGGTGGCACTAGTGTTCAGTGTTCAGCGTGTGTGTGTGTGTGTGTGTGTGTGTGTGTGTGTGTGTTTTATCTTTCCTGCTTCAGTCCGAGAACCGAGGTTTTAAATTTGCTTGTACGTCACCTGTCCTTTGCAGTTTGCCTGGAAAATGGCAGGATGTTCTACCGGCGAAATATCGGCAGTCACTGAATGTGTTACCTGGCTGAATTCCCGAAAGTTATTTGAAACTTCCAAATGCAGTCGGTATCTATTTAAGTTTCACTGCAATAGGGAAGACCCTGTGGAAGCCACTGATTAACCATGGTTGTCCTCATTCTTCTCCCCCAGCAGTGGTGATTTAACCGAGAGGTCACGGGGAATATGCGACAGTGCCCAACTCTCAACTCTCTGGTTCCTCCTTGTGGATATCAGTGTCCTCAACCATAAAATCACTATCAGAAAGGATGAGTGCTCACCAATCCAACGGTTTTGCTGCTACTTTCTTCGATTTTAAATGACATCCTGTGCGGAATTTTTCCTAACTTATGGGAGGAGTTGCTCACATGGGAAGACAGGGCAAAATAGTGGGTGTCTGATGGTGTGCAATGGTAAGTGTCTGTGGTTCCAAGTTTGTCATTGACAGCTTCCAAATGATATTACTCTCAAGTGTAGCTTTCCCCCCCCCCCCCCCCCCCCCCATAGGTACAGCAACAAGTGCATGTACGCATATTTGAATCTGTGGTATGGGTTTGTGTGGAGGCATTACACTTGGTGACTGGCTTCTTAAGGACTGATGCAAAAGATGTAACACACACCAGAAGTTGTATAGCTTAGAAAGCTTTTTTAGTTCCATCACATGATACATGTCTCGCAACTTTCAATTCCTGAATTTTCCTTTACTAGTTATAAACACTACATTTCCTGCTCCATACTGGGTGATTCCCAGAGCAGTTTATAATTTTGGAGAAGGGTACAAGTGTTGCCCAATTCGTGAGCTAAGCCTCCACAGTTTTCACATGCAGCCCTGCTGTTACATGCCGTAGTGGTGACACCCATATTTTTCCAGTCTCCACGTAATGCCCCAGGGTCCATTCCATTCTACAGGAGCAGGTAACCACACCTTTCAGAAGTTAAGTGTGCTATGCCAAGTCAGTCACAACAAGATAGTCAACTAAGGCCTTGCATCCCAGAAGCTTATCTACTTGGTATGATAAGGTAGTTTTAACTTGAAGTGTTCCATTACACAATTGTTTAACGAGTTTTACAGATCCAGCAATACCTTCCAATGCCTTGTGAATATCGCAGGAATAGACATTCTCAACGGTTCCCTCTGCTCTCTTGATTGCAATGAAAGTGTTATGGTACACTACTGCCCTGTCACTATAGTTCTAAGACTACTACTTGAGTGGACTGACCAACAAAGTGCTCTTTGTTGGGTAGGTGTAGGTACTATCTCAAAGTATACTCACCCTGCCAGGAGTAGAAGAAATCGCTCCATAGGGATCCCATGAGCCACTACAGAAACAGATGTCAACCTAGACAGAGCCTCCCATGTCTGAGCAAGCCTTTCTCAACTAGGGTGCAGCAAGTGCCCCAGAGGTTGTCCGCTGTCGACTGTTTCATCTCCACAGTCATTTACCTCTTGAGAACATAGCACACCTTGAAGTTGGGGTTTTTTCATAGAGGTATCCTCAGGGTCCAGGCAGTGAAGCCACAGTCCCTAAAGTATGCCCACAGTTTATGGAAAAACAAGTTTGTTGGTGCCAGCCTATCCTCAGCTTGGGAAACCATGATTGCCATACCCACACCCAAACCATTGCTGGCGGAGCTCCCTCGTCCCTTTCCCAAGTTATGGAACACTCTTCATCAGGCCCCTCTGCTGAGGCCTGTCCAGTTTGGATGACATTGCCAGTACCTATGCTGTTGCCGGCATGGCCCTCAGAGTCATTGAGGCATGCAAACTCTCCTGCCTAGCACTAACGGTGGGTATGATAAGGGAGTGTGTGGAATAAATCTCCTGGGCTGTAATTTTAAAACAAATATACCACTGATTTCCAATGTTTCTATTTTGATGCTTTAACACTGCTCCATGCTAAATGCCTTTTAATCATGATTTAGCTTGTTTTGTACTTCCTCTGAAAGTCTGTTCAAGAAATATGCTCACATTTATTGATTATGCTTAATGTTTCAGATGAAAACACAGTCATCAAGGATTCTCAATAATAAGTTTCTGCATGCGATTAAATACTCCACAAGATGTAAAAAATCCTTGGCTGATTACTTTCAGGAATTGGATAACTTTGCAGAATATTTGTCAAAGGCATTGGCAATAGCCTTTTTCAGAGGTCAAAACTTTTGCCATTATCTATTATGTTCTTTAATTAGTCTCCAGGCTTTCACACTGAAGACACAAAAGGCTGTGAGGTTTGCTGCTCATAGTCTGCATCTGAACCTTAACAGCACTGCTTGCCTGATCTTAACTGAATAGTGACTTTCCTTACTCCATCATGGGAAAGGTTACCATGTGAGGTGGCTAGGTTATTTTTCAAAGGATGTTTCAACAGCTTGATGGATGACAGTGATAATTTGAACTAGCATGTCCACATACTGTTACAGTCATCTAAGCACAGCCAGATGACTGCACAGTGCCTAGGTCACCATCTTGAACATCTATCTACAAAGTCTTTTTGTGCACTGCTATTTCATATAGAAAGTGGTCACCAGGATGCAAATCATTAACCATTTGCCACAGAGTAGTGTCCACAAGAGATGGCAAATAGAAGAGGGCAATAGCTGGGAATAGCACTATTGTTTTGCTGACATGTTTTATTTCTGTGCCCATAAGACAGAGGTCCTTCATTAGAAGGAAGCTTTCTTTAACTACACATTGGAGGCAGGTCACACAGTTCAATACATGCACTGAAGACAACAAGAATGATGACTAGATGGCGGAATTGCCCGAGATGAGCTCTGAGAGATGCAAGATGACAGATGCAAAGTGACCCACTCATTCTGATGACTGTTTATAATTAGACGATAAATTGAGATTTGTGAAGAGTGGTAGTTCTGATTAATATATGTAAGCCCCACTGCTCCAACTTTGGCAATGATATCTACAATACTCTTCTTTTTGCGCAAATTTACACTCACTTAGAGCACAAAGGTTAGCATCTTGAAAGTGTATCTTCCAAAGGCACAAGTGTCACCTTTGTGCATCAAGTATCAGATCTCCCATGGGTTGAATCATATTCAACTGCATTATGGTAGCCATTTTAATGGTGAAATTTGTCTTTATTCCCTCAACTTAGTGACAATGTGAAACTTTTATGTTAATTCCTTAGCTGAATACATTGAGGTCAATTTTGGTCAATTTTAGAGACATCCTTATCTGATGAAAGGGTTTTCTCCTCTTAATGTTTTACAGGTTCACTTCCTTAACACACTCTCTCTCTCTCTCTCTCTCTCTCTCTCTCTCTCTCTCTCTCTCTCTCAAAATTCACTTCTTCCTTTTTTCGGTGCAGCAACACTCACAACACTCATTTGCATTCTACACAATCACCATCAACATTGATCATTGTTACTCTCTTCAATACTGACTTGTGTCAGTGTATCTTCCAAATAGTCTTTTGTTCTGATACAAATGCTGTACCAAATTTTGAAGGCTCTACTGCTTTAATTACCTTTCTCTCTTCATTATACGGCATTCATTTGGTGACTTTCAATTTCTGAATTTTTATTCTTCTGTAAAGACAGGCAAGTCCTTACTCCACTCCTGATGCCCATTACAGGAATTCATGCAAAATAAGGATGAGAAAAATGACCCCAATACCTGTCCAATCCATCTGCATTTCCCACAGGCTGGCTTAGCACTAAACACTTTAGGCTGGGCTGGTACATCTACATCTACATGGAAACTCTGCAAACCACATTTAAGTGCCTGGCAGAGGGTTCATCGAACCACCTTCACAATTCTCTATTATTCCAAACTCATATAGCATGCGGAAAGAATGAACACCTATATCTTTCCGTACGAGCTCTGATTTCCCTTATTTTATCGTGGTGATCGTTCCTCCCTATGTAGGTTGGTGTCAACAAAATATTTTCACATTCGGAGGAGAAAGTTGGTGATTGGAATTTCGTGAGAAGATTCCGTCACAACGAAAAACGCCTTTCTTTTAATGATTTCCAGCCCAAATCCTGTATCATTTCTGTGACACTCCCTCCCATATTTCGCGATAATACAAAACGTGCTGCCTTTCTTTGAACTTTTTCGATGTACTCCGTCAGTCCTATCTGGTAGGGATCCCACATCGTGCAGCAGTATTCTAAAAGAGGAAAGACAAGCATAGTGTAGGCAGTCTCCTTAGTAGGTCTTCTAAGTGTCCTGCCAATAAAACGCAATCTTTGGTTAGCCTTCCCCACATTCTATGTGTTCCTTCCAATTTAAGTTGTTCATAATTGTAATACCTAGGTATTTAGTTGAATTTACAGCTTTCAGATTAGACTGATACATCGTGTAACCGAAGTTTAACAAGTCCCTTTTAGCACTTTTCGTTATTTAGGGTCAAACTGCCACTTTTTGCGCCATTCCGATATTTCTTCTAAATCGTTTTGCAGTTTGTTTTGATCTTCTGATGACTTTATTAGTTGATAAACAACAGCGTCATTTGCAAACAACCTAAGACGGCTGCTCAGATTGTCTCCCAAATCGTTTATATAGATAAGGAACAGCAAAGGGCCTATAACACTACCTTGGGTCCCCCAGCAGCAAAGGGCCTATAACACTACCTTGGGTTCCCCAAGGTAGTGTTATAGGCCCTTTGCTGCCAGAAATCACTTCTGTTTTACTCGATGACTTTCCGTCAGTTACTACGAACTGTGACCTCTCTGACAAGAAATCACAAATCCAGTCACATAACAGACGATATTCCATAAGCACGCAATTTCACTACAAGCTGCTTGTGTGGTACAGTGTCAAAGCCTTCCGGAAATCCAGAAATATGGAATCGATCTGAAATCCCTTGTCAATAGCACTCAACACTTCATGTGAATAAAGAGCTAGTTGCTGTTTCCTAAACCCATGTTGACTGTGTGTCAATAGACCATTTTCTTCGAGGTAATTCATAATGTTCGAACACAATATATGTTCTCAAATCCTGCTGCATATCGATGTTCATGACATGGGCCTGTAATTTAGTGGAATACTCCTACTACCATTCTTGACCTGTGCAACTTTCCAGTCTTTGGGTACGGATCTTTCGTCGAGCAAACCGTTACATATGACTGTTAAGTATGGAGCTAATACATCAGCATACTTCGAAAGGAACCTAATTGGTATACAGTCTGGACCAAAAGACTTGCTTTTATTAAGTGATTTAAGTTGCTTCACTACTCCGAGGATATTTACTTCTCAGTTACCCATGTTGGCAGCTGTTCTTGATTCGAATTCTGGAATATTTACTTAGTCTTCTTTTGTGAAGGCATTTCGGAAGGCTGTATTTAGTAACTCTGCTTTGGCAGCACTGTCTTCAATAGTATCTCCATTGATATCACGCAGAGAAGGCACTGATTGTTTCTTGCCGCTAACATACTTCACATACGACCAGAATGTCTTTGGATATTCTGCCAGGTTTCGAGACAAAGTAAACAATGAAAGTTCAACAGAGGGGCCAGAAGCATGATTACTAAAGTAATTATAGGTGAATGTGACCGAAACTTTTAAAATTGTGTATCAAAAAGTAAAAATATTTAATATAGATTTCATCCACCCTGCTCCATTACCTCTTACTTACATTCATACTGTCACATAGAGGAACAAAATACATAAGAAACAGTCATTTTGTGAAATCTATTGTTAGAATACACAGTATACAAACACACAATAGCTAAAATAATGTAACGTGGAACTGTGACTGGCAGATTGACGGGAAAAAACAAGATGAACCAGCAACCTTGAAAGCACATTAAAATCTTCTACTTAATAACCTGTAGGTGATCAGACATTCCTCAGAACCTCAAAACACGCACTATATTGCATCATCATCTCCTAAAGCAGATGGCAGATCAGCTGGTCCTCAGCCCTACGCACTAATCCCAAAGACACAGGATCTTGTGTCTCACCAGTGAGGAAACTGTGAGGGGAATGGGAAATTTTATTTGCCATGCACGCACCTTTATCTGCTCCATTACCTCATATTCCCATGTACCCTGCAGAACACCACCTCCGTGCCAGCCTCTGCGTATGATAAATAGAGTCACGGATAATCTGGACACGTATTTCTGCAGGTGGTATGTGATGAGTTTCCAGAGAAGCACATAGGGAGTCAGTACAAAGTGCAAATCAATTACAATGGGATATTGCCATAAATTATTTGTAAACTGAGTGGTAGTCAACTGATGACGTCACTTCAAGTAAAAGAATTCTACTTTTGAAATTCTTCACCAATATTAGATTTCCAGGAAGAGTAGAACTTTCTGAATGTAAAATGGTGACCAAACACCCCGCTTCATAAACAGACACTAACAACCGTGAAAATTTCAGTATCACGAAACACATCTGAATTAAATGAACTCATACCACAGACCAAGCACATGACACTGCTTTTGTTGTCTTCAGTCTTAAGATTGGTTTGATGCAACTCTCCATGTTAGCTTATCAAGCACAAGACTCCTCATCCCTGGATAACTACTGCAAACTACACCCATTTGGAGGTGCTTACTGTGGTCAATTCTTGGTCTTCTCTGCAGTGTCACATCCCAATATTTCCCTCTATTACTAAACTGATAATTCCTGGATGTGTCCTATAAAACAATCCCTTCTCTTAGTCAAGTTGTGCCACAATTTTTTCACTCTGATTCAATACACATATGGTCAGAATTACAACTCTGCACTAACTCCGGGAAATCAGAATTGCATGAAGTCCTCAGATGTTGCAATCAAGCCTCTTAAAATCATGGCATCTTTGTGACCAAAACTGCCACTTTCTGAAAATAGTCATTTCACTGTGATGTCTAATGGCAGTTACTGAAACATTTGGCACAATGTGGCAAGCATTGCGCTCTCCTCTTTTCACACAGTTCATTCTTCCTGACACATTCACCATTTAGCCCAAGGCATGTGCAGCTTGGGAGCATTAAGTAATCAGCGTACCTTGACTGAACCTCATAGTAGTGAATGTTGGCTCTGACTGTGATATGGTGTAGAGTGTGATGTCATGTGTGTGCGGACATAGAACAGAACTCCAACATTTATTTAGCTTTTATACTATTTCTAGGAATGATGGTTGAGGTAGCTGACCAAATAATAGCATATTATGAGGTCCTGTTAGTTTGGAAGGTGACAGTTTGGTTGTGGGTTGGCAATGTCAGTGAATGTGATGTGAGAATATTTGTAATTCCTGTTATTGGGCTTATTTTACACTAGTGGATTATCTCTGCCATTTTGATGATGTCATGGGACAAAACAGACAGATCATATCACTAAATTAAATATTTCCATGTGGCATGCATTACTGCAATCCCCCCTCCCATCATTTTAAATGTTTTGGGAGTTAACAGATCAATGTCTCTGCAGTGTATTAGTGTATTTCATCTGAGCTCCCAATACAAAACTTGTAACAGAATCAATCTAATGATGTAGCACAATTCAAAGGCTCTTTATACAGTACACCAGACCAAGTCATCAGTCATGCTTTTGCCCAATGATCATGTAGATAACTGTAAGCAATTAATGCCCATATGAAAATGTTCTAGGTGGGGGGAAAAAAAAGAAAGAAAGAATCATGAATGTAAAACTCTAGCAGCCTCTCAATTTCCCTCAAGTTTTCATATGCTAGCTGGTGAGTTTCGTGATCATCATCAAGCAAACAAGGTGCCCAAATGGGCAGCGAAAGTTGTGTACACAACATTGGCAGGTACTGACTAGAAATCAGAGGAGAATATGGGTGAGGAAACTTGATGGTAACAGGTGTAAGATTCTGAGTATTCTCAATGGTAAAGTCCTGAAGCAAAGTTCTCATTTTTTATTCATTTCATATAAGAAAAAGCTGTTCCTACAGAGTGCAGTTGGCCTGAAAACAGATGTTATGTCTGACATATTTCTGAGTACCTCGATGAACTTTATTCACACACATCATGATATAAGCATAACAAAACAGCTGGTGTTGTAACACTTGTTTTTTGCTAATGTCAAGTTTTACTAACCAATCACTTCTAACTGTATTTGTAAGAATACAGTGTCAGACAAGAAAAGAAGGCACTGTTCTGTCTACAGGAGCATACAGACAATAATGAACACAACACTAATTATTACTTCCAGAATATGGATACAGAAAACACTTACCATGGAGTGGCTTCCTTATTAGTTCAAGACATATCAGCTAAAAATAAACATATGACTGAGGGCGAGGCTGGCTGTGCCTGACTATGAGCCATCAGCTGGCTAGTAGAGAGCACTACGGAGAGGCCGTATGCATATCCGAGAGTGGGGTCTTTACAGGGCATCTGCAACCTCTATGGCACGCCATACACCTC
The DNA here is from genome assembly GCF_021461395.2 of Schistocerca americana. Taxonomy (NCBI): domain Eukaryota; kingdom Metazoa; phylum Arthropoda; class Insecta; order Orthoptera; family Acrididae; genus Schistocerca; species Schistocerca americana. Next base: position 137,138,786 of record NC_060130.1, on the reverse strand, counting down.
TGTGCCCAGAACCGTGGGTGTTGAATCTTGTGCGGGTCACTACAGTACTTAACTATTTCACCTCATTTTCCCTGCCTCAAACATCATGAAACCTAATTTCAAAGTATTTACAAAGTTTTATGACTTATTATTGGTAAATTACTTATATATGTGTTAGGAGGTAACCACATTAACGAAAATCGTTTAAAATATGTAGAGCTCCCTCTCCAAAGTTACCTCTAAAACACACTAAGTTGACCTGAGGATTCTTTATCTTATCACACACATTTATCCTCAGTACAGCTTACCTTTGTGGTAACATTTCTTCAGGTAGGTACCAAAGTCATATAAATTTTCTCAGATGAAAACATTTTTTGCCTTTAGCTGTCTAAATCTGCTACCTACTTTACATCACTCAGTGTCAACTGAACCTCATTTTTTATTTCAAAAAATTGGGTACATTTGCTACTACAATTAAACCAATATACCATGTAGCAATGAAGTATATCACTGTACGCTAGACTTTGTATTTGAAAAAATCCTTTGAACTAGTAGTTACCATTGACATGGCACTGTATGAAATTGGCACAGTGCGCCATGAGCTTCACATTGGTGGAAAGATGCACTTTTCTTGGCAAATTTCTCCTAAGTGATAAATTTGCCTTCTGTGTTAAGTACATAGTATACAGTCTCACACGAATATTACAATTAACCAGCATCTTAAACAGGTCATCAATAAACTGTATTGTGCAAGTAAGACTGCTGTGCATAGGTTGCCCTGTATTGGACTTCCTATCAGCGAAAATGTAAGAACGACAAAAATCTTATCTCGATTTCAGATTATCCCACCCCAACCCGCCTCCCTCTCCTACCCCGAGACACAAACCACAAATCATCATCAGATTGGGCTTCCAGGAATGTGTGTGTGTGCTGCTTTCTAAATAACACACAATGATTTATAAAAATATGTGCTATGAAAGCTGAAAATTATGGATGCACACAGTTATTTTGAACATTACAATTTTCTGCCTCCAAAAACCTGTTGCTGCCTTTACTCATCATCTACTGTGTGAATCCAATACATGCTATACTCTTTCATTTAATTAAAAATCATGACAATGAACTATGGAAATCCTTTAATTTTACAACATGGGGTACATCTAAGAAGCCGTTCTTATCTCTACACCCACAGCATTGCGCTAATATATGGCAGGCTATAGCTCCACCAGCTAAACCAACATGTGATATGGTGATCAGGCTGTTTCATCAAACCTGCTCATAGCCAGACCTACCACTCACATGCATTAATATCTCTTATAACAGAGTAAAAATAGCCTGCCTTATAAAGCACATCATGGTCTTCAAAACCCAATCCAGAATTCACAGATGAGTGATTCTGCTCACAGTCTAAAAGGAAGAAAAATGAATAGCTCAATAACCTCAGCATGGTATGCACAGGCAGCAAGAGCTGTACATATGAGGTGAAGATGACAGTAAACATGCAGTACAAGTGTAGCCAAGAAACGCAAAGGTTATGAAAGGGGAAATAGTCCACTATGTCAGTCCCAAGACAACAAATACCTTGTACAAGTCAAAAAGACCACAATATCAAACAATGAATATTAACACATGTTGAGGGTGAAGCAAGTAATACTTACCTAAACATTCTGAACACTTTTAGTGTGGAGCAAATGGTAAACACTGCCACTATGATATAAAAAAGATCAGCATTAATCTTAGATGATGTACCTACATTATCTCAACAGGGGAAATTGTAAAGTACAAGATGTGCTGAAAACTAATGCCTTCAAATTTTTTAGTGAAAACTCGTAAAGCTTTTTAAATAAAACAAACATCTTCAATGTTCTACATCTTTATTCTTCATGTCTACATATTTATTTTTCAACAGTCACCCGGGCGACAAAAGCATTTCTCACTATCAGGGATCAGTTTGTTGATACCATCACTGTAGAATGTTTGACTTTGTTGATGGAGAGATAGCCTCACTTCTGCTTTAACCATTTCAGCACCGACAAAGTGAAGTCCTTGAAGGTGTTCTATAAGTTCTAGAAAAAGATGAAAATCGGATGGCGCCAGGTCAGGGGTGAATGGAGGATGACTGATGACAGTGAACCCACAGTTTCCAATAGTCACAGATGTCGCAGCACTCTTGTGTGTGGTCTGACATTGTTATGTGAAGGAGAGGGTGCTCCATGTGTGGCCGAACTCTTCGAATTCACAGCTGGGTTACAGTAAGCTGTTTCTCGTCAATCGATACTGTTACGTTACACACTACAATTCAGTTATTTACAGTTCTTAGCTTACCATAATAAGCAGAAAAAAATATGCAGCAAAGAAATGCCTGCTGCAATATAATCATTTAATGACAAAATAATATGTAATGCAGAAATTAAGTAGTGTTGGTGACCATAAAACATGAAGCTGGAGAAAGCACACAAGTATAACAACATACTAATCATTGACAGGCTAAAATAAAAGGAATCCTCAAGAATTGGAAAATTTTGTAAATGATTATTTCTCTGGTATTCTGGAAAAGTTGCAACAAAATCTTTCTGAAACACATTTAGCACACACAGTGACTTACACAGCATGCACAATGATGTTTCTCATAACAGAGTTTGAAGTCAGAAATGAATGAAATAAGAAGTCAGCAGACATACATGAGGTTCCAGTCTGTTCTTAAGGGATGTATAGACTACTGACCCATTAATAAACATTACAAAGGAGTCCTCTGTTTCAGGTATTTTTCCAGAGTACCCTAAGCACACTTGGGTTGTGCCCTTACTTAAGAAAGGTAATGCAGAGTGTGTTTAAAAATACATGTCAGCTCACTATTGTCTGTATATTGAAAATAATAGAACAATCATGTAAGAGAAGACATAAATACAACTTTTTTAAACACAGCACAATTTGGTTTCCAAATTGGGAAATGTACAATATCGGACATTACAGAGTTCACAACAGTAGTATTTGAAGCTCTTGACAGGGATGATTGTGTCACAGGCATATTTTTGAACTTTTCCAATGCTTTTGATACTGCTGACCATAAAATACAGTAAAAACTCTAAACACAGCAGTCTGATGTACCACAGACTCAGATATAACACAGCATGAATTATGTCCCACAAAATAAAATATCATTTGTGAATGATTTTTGCACTCAGTATAGTTTATAACCCTGAAAAAATCTTATTATAGTCTGCATGTAGCCTTTCTGCTTTAGAATTTACTTCTGCTACCTCCAAGCTCTCTAAGCATTAACAAAAATACATAAACGTAGTTAAACTCAACCTTTGGTTTGTCTTATCAGAATAGCACGATTCTAAAATTCACAGGATTGTTGCTAGACAGAAGCTTTGAATACACATATCACAGTTAACAGTTTGGCACAGTCAATGAAGTGACTGTGCAACAGTTCTTGGCAATAACCGAAATGAGTACAACCATTATGAGGACCATAAATTATTCATTAACTGTCTAGATATCTGTGTGCTGGCAACAATGTCTGTGAGCAGTAAACTAAAAATTATTGACCGTGCGAAGAGTGGGGAAACTAAAGCAACTTTATGATGCCAGTGTGGTGCACCTGAAGAAACAATCAGGGGGTGGGTGAAAGAAGATAATAAATCTGGAAGTTTTGTAACATAGTTGAAAATGAAGTGGGAATGGACAGAAAAAGGACTAAACTAAGAAAAGACAAAGAACTTGATTAACACCTTTATAAGTGGTTTTTAATAAAGGAAAGTGAAGGTGTGCTGCTTTCTGGGCCAATTATTAAAGTCCAAGATGAAAATTTTTCTTTGATTTAACATGGTAACAATGATTTTATAACTTCCTGTGGATTGTTTTCAAGGTGGAAATATCATCATGGAATTCGCCAAATGACCACTAAAGGTGAAGAAAAACCTTGCAACAGTGAATCTATTTAAGTTTCCTGAGCAAACTAATGGCAGATGAAAATTTAAATGATCATCATATGTATAATTGTGATGAAACTGTGCTTCATTATTTTGTTTATTTCTGTTACCCAATATTTCAAGTGTACTAGGGACATCTTAACTTTCTTCTTCAGCTTCATCATCCTCATCCTTGACTGCTTCACTACTGTCATTTGAACAGATAAAGCAAATGAGACCCTCAAGGGTACTGAACGTAAAGAAAACAAATGGTATGCACTTCAGCATAAAGAGGGAAAACAACGATCCCACTAAACATAGACAATACATTTATACATTGTGTAACAAGCACAAAATTTTTCAGGATAAATATTGATCACCAGTTAACATGGAATGAACACACAAGCATGTTAGCTCTTAGGGTTCCATCGTCAGTTTGTAACAGCCAATGTCTTGTTGCAAAATACTACACTGCTAAAAACAAATAGGGTACCAGGTGAGATATCATACACAATAGACATATGGTAACGTATTTTATTCAGATATCAGTTACAGCTGCAATTTGTGTGCGATACAGTATGATATTTTGCTGTCTCAACTCTTTACTTGAGGTTTACATGGCGGTTAAGTAGAGCGAGGCACCATGGGGCTACTATAATAGTGAAACAGTCCAGTCTCGTTGCCCTCTAATATGATGTGTAATCACCTCCGACGGCCAGTACAGTTGCACACCTGCATGGTATGGACAGTATGAGGTTGCCAATTAGCTCTTGAGAGATATTTGGCCATTCTTCCATGAGTGCAATATTCAATTCTGCAACTGCTGTCACCGGTGTTGGTCTGGCTGCAATGCATCTGCCAAGTGCATCCCAGACATGCTCAGTTGGGTTTAAGTCCGGTGAACAAGCTGGCCACTCCATTCATTCAATTCCCTCAGCTTCAGGCATGTCGTCCACCAGTGCAGCTCTGTGAGGGCGAGCATTATCATACACCAGAAGGAACCCATCTCCTATGGCACCAGCACAGGGCACAACAAAAGGTCGAAGGATTTCGTCTCTGTACCTCTGAGCAGTCAAAGTGCCATTCTCAATGGCATGGAGGTCAGTACATCCGCCAATACTGACTCCTGCCCACACCATTCATCCACCACCATGATATGGTGATGTTTCCTGCATATATGCAGGATTGTTCCGAGTTCCACATTCTCTCCAGATGAGGGATCAATAATTGACCGGTTAAACACAAAATCTTGACTCATCTGTGAACAACACCCGGCGCCATGAGTCATGTACAACTCCAATCCTGACGTTCCTCCGCCCAGTTCCTGCGGGCTAAACGGTGTCTCGGTTTTAATGGGACACACACCATACACCTCTGTGCATAGAGGCCACATTCCTGAAGGCGATTTTGGACTGTTTGTGTTGATATTGCGCGTCCTGTTGCTGCCTGGAGGGTGCGTTGCAGCTGAGTTGCATTCAGCCTCCTGTCTCGACAGACTGTTAACCGGAGATAACAGTCATCTCTTGCAAATGTTACACATGGACAACCTTGGCCTTGCCTTCTTTTAACAGTTCCCGTTGTCTGAAATCACATCCAGGTCCTGGAAATTACACTTTGGGACACTCCAACAGCTGCAACCACCTCCTTCTGTGTCTGTCCCACTTCCAACCGTCCTATGGCTCTCCATGATATAGCTTCGGGTAAGTCACTACAATATCTGAACCCAACTGCTTGCATAATTCGTTTGGTACAGTAAACACAAGTCGACACCAACCCCCTCTGCAGCAACTTTCCATTATTACCACTATCTCGGTGACCATACTGTTGTTGACTCCACTCCATAGAGTCGCTAGAAAGACACTGAACCATTTAAGTTCACTCTGCCGATGACAATACTTCAGAACCTAGATATCTCATTTGATACCCTAATTGTTTTGACCAGTGTATTTCTACATACACTGAATTCTTAGCTATGGGATTCTTTTCTGAGATCGAAGACATAAAAAATAAACAATTTTTAAACTGCAGAAAAGGGTTCAATGTAAAGAAGTATTTAAAAAACTGGACATCCTTACTGCAGTGAAGGATCACATCTACCAATCTGTTGTGCATGTCAGAGACAATATTACTAAGTATTTCACTAGTAGATCTATACTAACTATGGAACAAGAGGCAGTTAAGACTTACATTTACCAAGGGGAAAACAAATAAAAAACTCAAAACAGCATTTTCTACAAAACTGTATCATAAAAATAATAAATATAATAAATGAATGTAACAAAGTAGATGAAAAAGATTACTGAAATACATTGGTTCAACACGGTAGCTAAATAATTCTTCGTAAGTAATACATACTGCACAGTTAAAAGATTACTTAGAGAACTCAGAGTAAAGATTAATATTGAAAGGGGAACTACACTGTCCAGTCACATTAATGTGACCACCTGTCAAAATCCTGAATAACCACCTTTTGCAGCAAGGACACCTGCAAGACCTGCAAGGAGAGAGTCAATGAGGTTCTGGAAGGTACCAACAGGGATGTGGAGCCATACTGATGCCAATGCCATAGTCAGCTGTGCTAGGTATCTCAGTTGAGAACCCCTTGTGCGGACAGTCGAATTGAGGTTGTTCTACAGACTCTCAACTGGGTTTAAATTTGGGGTGTTTTGTAGCCAGGGGCGAATGGTAAATTCATCCCAGTAGTCTTCATACCATGCATGCACACTGCGAGCTATGTGACGTGTTGCACTGTCCGGCTGGTAGATGTCATGTGCCAAGGAAAAACAATATACATGTAGGAGAGGACATAGTCCCCAAGGATAGATACATACTTGTGTTGATCCACTGTGCCTTTCAGAATTATGAGATCTCCCAGGGAATGCCATGTAAACATGCCCAGACCATAACACTCCCTCCTCCAGCCTGGGCCCTTTGCTTTCAGATGATTCACTCCATACACACCAACAACCATGTGTCCAATGACGTATAAAATGTGATTCATCAGAAAAGGCCACCCAGTGCCACTTGTTGGACATCCAGTTGAGTATCCATGTGCAATTTCCAGCCTTTACGGCCAATGTACAGCAGTCAGCAAAGGTGCAAGAACCAGGTGCCCGCAGCGGAGGCTCATACACACCAGTATTCACTGAACAGTCATTGAGGACACACCCTGGTTCATCTGAATGGTCAGCTGCTCAACAGTTGCACTTCTATTATTCACCTGTATGGATCTCTGCAGCTGTTGTCCACCACTATCATTTCTGGCCTGTGGTGCACCACAGTTGTCTCTGTGCCAGTTTTGGATAGTGCCATTTTGCCACGCATAACATACTTTAAACACGGTGGCATGTGAAGAGTTTACAAATTTAACTGTTTCAGAAATGATTCCATCCTTGGCCCGAAAGCCAGTTCTAATGCCCTTTCAGACATCAGCTAAATTGCTGTGCTTTCACTTTACGACAATGACTGCACTGTTTTCCACATTGCCCAGCATGCTTTACGTACCCTCCATTGCTAGTGCTGCTACGTGCCATCTGTGAGTGATTATTGCATGTTGATGTCTAACATAGGTGGCTCTCACATTAATATGATTGCACTATGTGTAACACCCTGTCACATTACAAAACATGATCCAAATGTACTGCTTTTACAACAAAATTGTGTGCCAAGATCTCTAGCTCAGGATAGTAATGCCTTGCCACTCTTCTGAGCTCAACCTCTCACTCTTCTTCTGGGTGCTGCTTCTATTTTTCAGGCAGAGTGAAGGGGAGAAACTGGAGACATGCCAGGTGCATAGGAGCACATTTAAGGGCCTGAAGACAGTTTTCCAAATAGGGTGGAGTTCGCGCAAGGGGAACAGCAACATTTTAACGTTGTAAGTTATGTTTAACAAACTTCTCATGTGACACAGAGTTATCGAAGGCACCTTCAATACTGGGCAGGAGGGTTTGTGTGCACCAGCGAAGGTGAGAGCTCCACTGGCGGTAGCAAGGCTACTGACAAGGGTCACCAAAGCCAGACACACCTCGACAGAGAGGAATCAGAAAATCATGCCTCATGCGGGGAAGGGCAGAGGGGGCAGAGGGGGCAGAGGGGGCAGAGGGGGCAGAGGCGGGAGAGGGGGGAGAGGGGGGAGAGGTGGGAGAGGGGGGAGAGGGGGGGAGAGGGGGGAGAGGGGGGAGAGGAGGGAGAGGGGGGGAGAGGGGTGGAGAGGGGTGGAGAGGGGGGGAGAGGGGGGAGAGGGGGGAGAGGGGGGAGAGGGGGGAGAGGGGGGAGAGGGGGGAGAGGGGGGAGAGGGGGGAGAGGGGGGAGAGGGGGGAGAGGTGGGGAGAGGTGGGGAGAGGTGGGGAGAGGGGGGGAGAGGGGGGGAGAGGGGGGAGAGGGGGGGAGAGGGGGGGGAGAGGGGGGAGAGGGGGGAGAGGGGGAGAGGGGGGAGAGGGGGGAGAGGGGGGAGAGGGGGGGAAGAGGGGGGGAAGAGAGGGGGGAGAGGGGGGAAGAGGGGGGGAAGAGGGGGGGGAGAGGGGGGGAGAGGGGGGGAGAGCGGGGGAGAGGGGGGGAGAGCGGGGGAGAGGGGGGAGAGGGGGGAGAGGGGGGAGAGGGGGGTGAGGGGGGTGAGGGGGGAGAGGGGGGAGAGGGGGGAGAGGGGGGAGAGGGGGGAGAGGGGGGAGAGGGGGGAGAGGGGGGAGAGGGGGAGAGGGGGGAGAGGGGGGAGAGGGGGGAGAGGGGGGAGAGGGGGGAGAGGGGGGAGAGGGGGGAGAGGGGGGAGAGGGGGGGCTACAGGCATATGGAAGCTGACCCCCACCCCAAGGGTAGTAAAACCCAAGAGAAAATCCTGGTCGTTCAGGCTGCCAGGTTGGTGGGAAAGGGATAGAGGGGGAGAGGGGTGAGGTTGGGCTTATAGACCCCATCTCGTAAAATGGAGTTGTTGCAGATAACACACATAAGCCTCAGAAGGGTAGGAATTAAAAGATGACGAATCAGCAACAAAAAGACAATGAAAAGGAAAAAGAACATCATGACACACACCTGGAATGGGAGAACACTTAACACATCTACCAAAATGCAGGAAATTATAGAAGTAACAGTTAAGTATAGAGTCACAACAGCAACACCATACGAAATGCAATGGAAAGGACACGGAATGATATAGCATTGGGGAAACACACACTGATTTATAGTGGAGGGGATACAGGCCATCACGATACTGACTTCCTTATACACAGGTCAATGAAGGCAAATGCAATTAGCTTCACAGCAGTTCATGATAGGTTGTCTTCCTTGACATTTTAGACATAATTTTTTGATCTACATATACATACTGATACTCTGCAAGCCACCGTATGATGTGTGATGGAGTGTACCCTGTATTATTACTAGTCATTTCCTTTCCTGTTCCACTCGCAAAAAAGCAAGGCAAAAATGACTGTATATATGGCTTTGTATGAGCCCTAATTTCTTGAATCTTATCTTCATAGTCCTTGCATGCAATGATGCAATGTACCTTGGCGGCAACAGAATCAATTGGAAGTCAGCTTCAAGTGTTGGTTCTCTAAACTTTCTCAATAATGTTTCTCGAAAAGAACATTGTCTTCCCTCCAGGGATTTCCACCCAAGTTCCTGAAGCACCTCCATAATACTTACATGTTGTTCAGACCTGCCGGTAACAAATCTAAGAGAACTCCCCTGAATTGCTTCAATGACTTCCTTCAATCCGATTGGTACGGATCCCAAACACTCGAGCAATACTCAAGAATAGGTCGCACCAGTGTCATATATGTGGTCCCCATTACAGATGTACCACTCTTTCCTAAAAATCTCCCAATAAACCGACGTCTACCATATCCCTTCCCTATTACAATTTTCATATGCTAGTTCCATCTCATATGGCTTTGCAACGTTATGCTCAGATATTTGAACAACTTGGCTGTGTCAAACAGGACACTAGTAATACTGTATCCAAACATTACAGGTTTCTTTTTCCTATTCATCTGCATTAAACTACATTTTTCCACATTTAGGGCTAGTTGCCATTCATTACACCGACTAGAAATTTTGTATAAGTTGTCTTGTATCTTCCTACAGGCACTCAACTTCGACTCCTTACCACACACCACAATATCACTAGCAAACAACTGCAGATTTCTGCCCACCCTGTCCCCCAAATTGTTTATGTATACAGAGACCAACAACGATTCTATCACACTTCACTGGGGCACTCCTGACGATACACTTGTCTCTGATGAACACCTGCTGACGAGGACAACACACTCGGTTCTATTATTTAAGAAATTTTTGAGCCACTCACATACCTGTGAAGTTATATGCTCACACCTTCATTAACAGCCTGCAATGGGGCACTGTGTCAAATGCTATCTGGAAATCTAGAAATACGGAATCTGCCTGTTGCCCTTTATCCATAGTTCTCAGTATATCATGTGAGAAAAGTGCAAGCTGAGTTTGGCACGAGCGATGCCTTTCTAAAACCATGCTGATTTGTGGACATAAGCTTCTCAGTCTCAAGAAAGTTTATTATATTCGAACTGAGAATATGTTCAAGGATTCTGCAGCAAACAGAAGTTAGGGATATTGGTCTGTAATTCTGCGGGTCTGTTCTTTTACCCTTCTTATATACTGGAGTCACTTGCACTTTTTTCCAGTCACTTGTGACTTTGTGCTGGATGAGAGATTCATGATAAATGCAAGCTAGGTAAGGGACCTATGCCATAGAGTACTGTTTGTAAAACCAAATTGGGACTCCATCCACACCTGGTGACTCACTAGTTTTCATCTCCTTCAGTTTCTCTCTCTAAACCAGGAATTCTTATTACTATGTCGTCCATACAGCAGTCTGCCCGATGGTCAAATGGTGGTATGTTTGTATGGTTCTCCTGTGTGAACGATTTCTTGTGCATGAAATATAAAACTTCAGCTTTTGTTTTGCTATCTTCAACTGTCACATCAGACTGGTCAACAAGGAACTGAATGGAAGACTTAGACCCGCTTACCAATTTTACATAGCACCAGAATTTTGTCGGATTCTCTGTCAGATCTTTCGCTAAGGTGTGAGGGTGGGAACTGTTGTATGCTTCATGCAGAGATCTTTTCACAGGTGCATGAATCTCTAGTTACTAAACTTTTCTTGTCATCATTTGTGCGTTCTCTTTTGAAGAGAGTGTAACAGCCACTGCTTCCTCAGCATCTTTCGAATTTCATTATTAAAGCATGGTGGGTCTTTTCCATCCTTTATCCACTTACTAGGAACTAAGTGATGTCAATTCACTGCCTAAATCAGATGTTAATAACTGCTTATCTGTTCTATCTAGCAGAAACACTCTCCTAACCTTCTTGATGGATTTATTAACTTTTGTAACCATAGTTGCTATAATGACATCATGTTCCCAAATCCCTGTTTCTATAGTGACATTGTCGATAAGGTCCAGCCTATTTGTAGTTACAAGATCCAACACATTTCCACTGCGTGTGGACTGCCAAGCCAGCTGCTCAAGACAATTTTCAGAAAATGTGTTCAAAAGTATATCGCATGACTGTCTGCTTGTACCCTCTGCAATGAATCCATAGATATCCCAGTCTATACTCGACAGGTTTAAGTCGCCTTCACCTAGTACTGCACGATCTGGGTAGTTACATGCTACTGACCACAGACTTTCTTTGAATGACTCTAGAACTGTCACTGGTAAAACATCCAAAAATTAACTTAGTTTCACCTACATGTGTTATATGTGACCAGATGACTTCACTGTCACGCTCAACTTCAACCTCAACCTCAACCTCCTATGGCTCTAATCTGTCTTTCCGATATATGCTCCACGGCTCACTACATATCTCAGAGTTTTCCACTTTGGGTTCCAACCAGCTCTCCATCCCAAGAATAATTTGAGCACGAGAACTTTCCTGGAGAGCAGCAAATTCGGGAACTTCATTACAAATACTTCCAACAGTTTACTGATAAAATTGTGATAGTCAAAGTGTCTTTACTCTGAACACCATCTGACTTCCCTCGCTTCGTATCAAACTGGTGAATGTTCATCAGAACACCTCAAATTACCATCTAGCCTAAAAAACTCTTGTTTTCACTCCACAAGTACTCTGCTACCCGAGTAGCTTCTTTCTTTGTGTGGTGCACCCCCAACCTATCAAGGGGAGTCCTACAACTCCCCATACGATAACGCAGGCCTAGAAATCTGCAGCCAAGACCATCACAGGGATGACGAAGCCCTTGGTTGAGACCCTCCACTCACTTCCAAACCAAAGTACCCTGACCAACTGTGAGAACAATGCCGCAAATTACGAGCTCTGCTTAGATCTTGCACACGACACCAGCAGTCTTCACCACCTTCACCAGCCGCCTGTATGAATTGAGGATGGCCTCAGAACTTGAAAGACGACTGCACCCTACATGCTTAATAGCCATAGGCAAGGCCACCTCCACATCTTGGATGAGGTCCATGGCATACATACTGAGTGCACATTGGCTTTCTTTTCAGCCCTGAACACTATCTACCTAAGGGGCTCCATAATGCACCTAGCGTAGAAGCTCCCAGTAACTAGTAAACCCATCCTCCCGTGTGCGTGCTCGGACCCTGCTGAAGGAGAGGCCACCTGCCCATTCTTAGTGTGAGTGGGCAAGGCCAGGCAGGCAGTCTCCCCCTTGGCCTCTAGTGATGCAAACGTGTTACCACCCACCACTCACCATGCTGTGAGAGTAGATCCACCGTGACAGGAACACTGGGATGAATGTGTGCCTATGCCTCTATAAGAGGCTCCAAACCGGAGGAGGAAATCGCTGAAGTTCAAAGGTACAATGTGGAAAGATCCTTGGGAATATGACCGCAAAAATTGGGAAAGAAGGAATATATAGAAACAATATAGGAAACAAAAGCCTGCATGCAGTCAATAATGATAATGGAAGGAAGGAAGATTGGGTTTAACATCCCATCGACATCGAAGTCAACAGAGATGGAGCACAAGTTCGGACTGTGTCAAAGGTGGGAAGGAAATCAGCTGCGCCCTTTCAAAAAACCATCCTGGCATTTGCCTGGAGCGATTTAGGGAAATCATGGAAAACCTAAATCTGGATGGCTAGATGTGGGTTTGAACTGCATCCTCCCGAATGCGAGTCCTGTGAGCTTACTACTGAGCCACTTCACTCGATAACGAATAGACTAAGGCTGGGAGATTTAATCAGCGAGATGATAAAAAGCTCATGGCATCAAAGGAAAGATATTAAAAAGTGCACTATGTCATCACCAGTCACAGTTACAAGAAAGCGAATGGACCATGTAATTATAGATAAACAGCAAGCATGAGATATTAAGGAAGTTAGTAGCTGCAGAGCAGTGGACGGAGACGCAGATCATTACTTAGTGTGGATCAGATGCAGACAGAGATTGATCTGGCAATATACAAGCAGAGTAGGGTAAAAGAGAAACGTAATAAAGTAAGTCTCCAAATTAAAGAAGAGCAGGAAGAACACAAGAAGAAATTAGTGGAGATTTTCAGAACAGGAAACAACATGGGGATGGAAGGAGATGCGTAAACTAAACGGGAGATTTTGAAAACAGCCTTCAGCATAGCTGCAAACGAAGTACTGGGGAGGGTAGAATACAAAAGACAAATTAAATGGTTTGATGGAGAGATCACTAGTAACCCAAACGAAAAATTAAGTGAGGTAAAAAATGCTGCAAAGGAAAACAAGACTAGAGGCACAAGAGTATAAAGAGAATAGGAAAAGAGCTAATAAGTTATGCAGGATGAAGAAAAGGCAGTATGAAAGGAGGAAGACAGAGCAGTTGGGCGAAATGGGGGACAATAAAGAGAAACAAAAGTTCTACAAAATATGAAGAGAACTGAACAGAGGATTCCATCTGAGAGTAGTCTTGGATAAGGAAGACAAAAGCAAAGCTCAGGGAAAATAGCAGGAACATTTTACTGAGTTACTCAGTGGAAAGGAGGATTCATTCTCTTCCTTGAATCAGGAAGAGAATGAATCAGATTTAGACCGAAGCATAAGCGGCAGAGCAGGATGCCACATCTCCAGATTTAGAGGAACTGAAGAATACAATTAAAAACCTAATGAATATTAAAGTAGCAGCACAAGACAGCGTAGAGGCCAAATTATTAAAATTTATGAGAAAGAAGATGGAGATGGCTGTTAATGGATTAGTAAGGAAAATCTGGATAAACGAAGAAACGAATGAAGACTGGACCATGGGAATAATCTGCACATTACTACGAAAGGTGATAAGTCAGAATCCAGCAAATTACTGTGGGATAACTTTCTTGGATAAACTTGCAAGTTGTTTAGTAATATTTTAGCTTCTTGACTACAATGCTGGGTGAGAAGGATACTGGAAGATTATCAGGTTAAATTTAGAAAAAATACACAACCACTCATTAATTTCAATACAACCTGGTATTTCATATTTACAACACAAGTCAAACGTTATTTATCACAAAATATAATTATATTAACTTCCGCATATAAAACAATCACAATCATTATGCTTTACTTTCCTCAAAGTATTCTCCTTTGGATTTAATGACTGCCTCACAAACTCTAGGCATGCGGTCAATCAATTTTTGTAAGTAATGTGAATCTTTATCATTCCACAAATCTTAAACAACATTCCAGAGGTGTTCCTTGCTGGATACATTAACTTCCCTCGTACGTCTGTCCACTTCATCCCAGACCATTTCAAAGGGATTATGATCGGGGCTTTGAGATGGCCATACTGTATCATTCAGTACTTTCTGTTTTTCCTTTGATCCGAAGTAGTTCGCACAGTATGCCGACTGATGTTTTGGGTCAATATCCTGTTTTAAGGTGAACCCTTTCACTAATAAGTGCAATCCACTTCGTATTGTATGATACTGATGTATGCAGTGGTACTGCTTCTGATCCATACATCATCATATTTTCACAATGTCGCCAACTCTATCTCCGGCAAAACATCCCCAAACAATAAAAGAACCTCCACCGAGTTTAACTGTAGGTAAAACACACTGCTGGGCCACCCTTTCTCCTACAAATCAGCAAACAAGTATTCTCCTTCCGGTTCCAAAAATCTCTAACTTCAATTCATTGGTAAGTAACACCTTCGTCCACTCTTCTGATGGACAATTACGATGTTTTCTATCCCATTCAAGTGTCTTCTGTTTATTTATGGCCCTTAGAAGGGGTTTTCTTGCTGTGACACATTCTTTCAAGCCGACTAAAGTCCGTCTCGTTTTTACTGTTGCAACAAATATTGTTGACATGTTCATTTCTAGCAATTCTGCACTAATTTGGGGTGCTGTTTTGAATCTATTTCTCTTACTGGTATTTCTGATATAGTTTTCATCACTTTTAGTTGTTTTACGAGGTTCTCCTCATCGAGGTATGTCTTTATTGCTACCTGTTGTCTTCTAGGGGTGAAGGGTGTGTTGCACTCCCCCTATAGACACACTACACTGTTTCGCAATTTGGCAAATAGATAAACCTGCTTGGCTAAGTGCTACATTTGCAACATGTTTTTCTGTGGGTATCTCCACTCGTGGAGCCATACTAGCAATGTGCACACTTCAGTGTCATGAAGGAACTGACGAGCAGGAACCACATGTTATGTAATGTTTGCTGTTCGCTGCGGACATCACATCACTACAGGGAACAACACAGGTGCACCAAATGCGGCGTCTGTTGGCAAATAGGTAAACAAACATATCAGATACGTACATTATGTTTAGGTACACAACATTGTTTGTTGGATACTATTGTACCTCAATGACCTCACACAAAAATCATGACATGTGTACAACTGTTGTACTATTCCTTTGCTTCCTCAACCATAATACCCACAGTATCCGACCTTATCTACAGAGAACTAGATGTCATTTATTGGGTGTATTGAAATTAATGAACGGTAGTGTAGATCCATAATGAACCAGATATTTTTTTGAGACAAATGCTAGAGAACATTTATGAATATTCTGCAATTTCATCAGTTGTACATTGACTTTAAACAAGCACACAACAGTCCAGACAGAAATAGTATTCTCCAAAGTATGAAGCACTTTAGTGAGGCTGATGGAAATGGCAATGAAAGCAACAGTTTGCAAGGCCAGAATAGAACATGAGTTGTCAGGAGAGTTCCATGTACGGATGGTGCTGTGGCAGGGAGAGATTATATCTGAATTACTCTTTAACTTAGCACAAGAGAAGTTAATTTGGCAAAAGCAAACAAACCCATGGGGGAACAATATTTAACCAGCAAGTTCAGGTGGTGGAATATGCCGGTGACATAGCATTAAATGCACAGAATGTATGAAAGATAATTACGCTGCATCAGAAAGAGTGGTGCAAAAGCTAGAACTGGAAATGAAAACATGCAAAACAAAGTACATAGTAATGGGAGATGCTGGTAAGAATAACGAAGAGACTTGAATAGAGACAACTGGGAAAGAATATCAAAGAGCGGAAGCATTTTAATATCTATGTTTGACAGTAGCAGAAGATAGCAAGACATCAATAGGAATTCAAGGAAAGATGGCAAATGGAAACTGATGATATTATTCCATGCAGAATACATTTAAGTCCAGAAATGTTAGTAGGAAAACAGGTATCAAAATACGAGAATGTGCTGAAAAATAATGCTTTCGAATATTTTATGTGAAAACTCTTAAGCTTTTTGAGTAAGACAAGCATTACTGGCATTACCCATCATTATTCTTCATCGTGTCTACATATTTGCAAACATCTGCCACTAGAGGGCTTCGAACTGTAGCATGTAACATGGCAGCACGTAAGTTAACTATGTCGGTGTGTGAGAAACAACATGCTGTAATTGAGTTTTAAATTTCAAAAAGTTTGTCCACATAAGGCACACTCTCTCGTTCAGCATGACAATGCCAGACCACACCCAGGAGCCATGAGACCAGAAACAATCTGACACCTTGGGTTCACAGTCCCGACTTGGCCCTATCATGTGTTTCCAAAAGAACACCTTTGAGGACTTCACATTGATAGTGATGAAGCACTGCAAGCAGATGTGAAGTTGTGGCTCCATCAACAATGTCGAATATTCTACAGTGACAGCACCAAAAAACTGGTCTCTCATTTGGAGAAACATGTTTGTCATCAGGGTGACTACATTGTGAAATAAATACGTAGACATGAAAAATAAAGTAGAATGTCAATAACATTCATTTTATTTAAAAAGCTTTAAGAGTTTTCACATACAAAATTCAGAGTCAATACTTTTCAGCACACTCTCATATATTTGACTACTATTTGTGGATCTGAAGGCTGAGTGATGACTAAAAACGCAGAAGGCTAGTTGTTGAGAGGGGAAAGGAAGATTTTGAGAAAGATATTCGGGGCAGTGAGAGAGGAAGAAAGCTGGAGAATAAGGGCAAACACAGAACTACTGACACTTTTTGGACAGAAGAATAGTGCAGTGAAAAATCAAGCAAGATAAAACAAGGTGGGCTGGGTGTATCCTAAGAATGTCACAAACTAAGAGTGTTAAGAAAGTGTTTACAGGAAAGTCTGAAAGGAGACGGAGAATAGGAAGATATAGAAGAGGATATCAAAACAATGGGAATCAGGAACTGGAGAAGGAAATTAATGGACAGCGACGAATGGCGGCAGTTGACAAAGGAGGACAAGGTTTCCAAGGACTGTCCTGCTGACCAGTAAGTATGCATCTGGATTAAATTTTAGGCAAATCAAAGAACACTGTACAATAGGGGCCAAGTGAATGAAGCAATGCAGTTGTTAAGACATTGATCTCGTATTCGGGAGGACAGAGTGATTTATGTTTTCCTCAACCATTTCGGCAAAGGGTGATATGGCTCCTTCATCAAGGCCTCAGCTGAGCACCTGTAATATCCTCATAAAGGCATACTTATATATTCTGTGTGTATGCGTATTTTGAACTATTTATTTTCACTATATTATGATGATACATCCATGTATCATTGTGAGATGATATCTGGTAGTATGAATGAATAAATAAACAAGGACATGAGAGAGTTCTAATAGATGTAACACAATTCTTTTTTGCTGTTGTTCATGTACTAGCTGGCAAATGAAACTACCATATAACAAGTAACATCAACCTTTGGCTATGCAGCAGATGGATTTACCAGCAAAATCCAGAATTTGAATTTCAGATAAAATAATTAACTATTTCACCATATGAAGTACAAGCACAAACAATACATCCAAAATAGTAACAGCAACAATATGAAAGCAAAGTAAACAAGGACCCTCCACACAAAGTGAGCACTTCCTATTTTGCAGCATCTAGACATAATCTGCTCAAGAGATTGTCATTAATGCACTATCCTATACTGTACTCTAACTCACTGCTTCAAATGCTGCACGAGGATACATTGACAGCATTTGTTCTACACCACACACAAACATAGCACTACCGCACAACTGTCTACGTGGCACTTGTTGCTTGAGGGGTAATGTAACTTCCAGCCAACTGTTCATAATTTGGCTTATAGCTTAGCTTTTCACCACTGCATTTCCAGACAGAGGTTCTCCTATTGCTTCTTCGGTGGTTCTCCACTGTTCCTGAACTTTTCTTCATTCTGTAGAAACCCTACTATGAACAACAGGGATGACATGGGAGCAAATCTAAAACAAGCAGACTTCTCTTAGCCAATAACCCACTTCTACAGCATTAGAGCAGTAAATTTCACTTACTACCCAATGACTATGACCCAACAATAGTAACCACAGAAATTTTACCCAATAACCCCACTTCTCCAGCATAAACATAGGAAAATTTCCTCTTCATGAAAGAATGTGACATAGGTCTTTGACAGAGTTCAGTTAACCGTGGACACCATAAGATCCTGAAGAAAATCCCAGCAGAGGGGTCAAAATGTTGACTGTACAAAAGAAATACAGTGTGGCCTAACAACTAACAAGCCAGAAGATTTTACCTTCGACACAAAAGGCCACAAAAGCCTGCAGACTTGTATGCATAATATGTTTATACCATCTACAGAAGACTGGAAAACGCGCACAGTAGAAGAGATAAATTACTTAGTGACCTGACACCTCTTCCCAGTGTCGTGATAATGAGGTTATGCCCAATTGTGTCACAATTCGTCACCATGTGCAGACAATGAAAGCCAAGAAGAACTACCAAAGGGCAAGCCAAGCACTTCTTCATCAAAGAATACAGTAAATACACAGGGACTTATGTTAGCTCTATTTTAATTGCTTTGCATTTGTCACTGGCAACAACTTCTCACCACAAGATTGGGATAAAGCAGACAATAACATTCAATCACTCAGCAAGATTATCAGATTTCAATACTACGACACAAAAAGAGAAGTTTAAGAAACTGATGGATAAAATACACAAAAAAGATGCCATTCTGGAACTGAAGTGAGTAGTAGTGAACCTTTCATCAGAGGAACTTGATGAAACAGCTGCCTCAGCAATGGGCAATAGTGTGAATTTCACAACTATATGTAACAGAATTTCTGTTAAAGAAACTGTCCATGGCATCTAAGTATCCTCATTCTCTCTTCCGAAACTTTAAGCTGAAGATGTAAGACAGGACATGTTGTAAATTTTACAGAAAACGAAACCACCCAAATGCAATACAATGACACAGGGAAGGAAAACTCTCAGTCACCTAAAGAGAAAACAAAGCAATGTGGTGATGAAAGTGGATAACGGAAATGCTACATTTGTTATGGACATTGAGGAATACCACGAGAAGATGGAACAACTATTAGCTGATCCTGTATACTGCATGTTAAAAGGTAGTCTGACAAACAGAATCATTTGTAAAGTGAAAAATCTGTTATCACACTCCAGAATACATAGCTTTACTGCCAAGAATCTAATGGTTCAAATGGCTCTGAGCACTATGGGACTTAACTTCTGAGGTCATCAGTCCTCTAGAACTTAGAACTACGTAAACCTAACTTACCTAAGGACATCACACACACCCATGCCCGAGGCAGGATTCGAACCTGCAACCGTAGCGGTCGCACGGTTCCAGACTGTAGCGCCTAGAACCACTTGGCCACCCCGGCCGGCAAGAATCTAATGCCCTGAATACTTCCCTCACCCAGAATGTATGGCCTACCTAAGATACACAAAGAATGGTGTCCGTTAAGACTGTCAGTGAGTGGAATTAGTTACCAACCTACTTTTTAGCAAGTCATTTATCTGGAAACCTGAGACATCCAGTAGTAAAAACTAACACTTCTGACAACGATTTGAAAATTTTTTTTTGCAAAACTTTATATACAATAAAGATATCTGATAGTGACATTCCTGTAAGCTTTGACGCGAAATCCTTATTTAGTAACACCCCAGCACCAGGTACAATGGAGATCATAGGAGAGACAGCTGTTCTACATTTTTGTGACCTAACTGAGTTATGGTTTAGATTGAGCTATTTTAAATTTAGAGAAGAACTTTATGAACAGTCTAATGGTGGTGTTATAGGTTCACCCATGTTGCCAGTAGCAGCTGACATTTTTATGGAACATTTTGAGCACCACGCATTAAATAATGCTCCTTTAAAGCCCTCTTGTTTGCTTTGCTTTGTGGATGATGGATTTGCTACAGAACTATGGCCACACAGCAAAGACGGACTTCACAGGATTCACAATTCCTTAAATGAGATTCACCGCAAAACCAACTTTCCCTCAGAGGATGTCTGCGAGGTTCGTCTCCCATTCTTGTATGTATTGGTAAATAGTAGCTCTAACAACACTTTAGGACAGAGGGTGTATGGAAGGCCTACTAACATAAACATGGATTTAGATGCCACTTCACACCATCACCCAGCCCAGAAGCAAGCAGTGCCCAATACTATCTACACGGAGTTTTCCTGATCAGCACCAACAGCCTGGAATCAGAGTTGGATTTCTTGAAGAATACAATGAAGCCAAATGGCAATGCTAGTTTTTCCACAGACATGGTCTTTGAACAGAATATTAATTATGCTAAATTATGCTAATAAAAATTATGAGCAACCACCTTCTCACTCTGTTATTTTTTTCTGTGATTACTGACTACATCAGCCGAACTCTCTGAAAATTGGTATACAGCTATCTTTCTTCAGCCGAAACAAAACAAAACAAAACTCTTTTCAACAAAAAGTGGATAGACCTGATTACCTCCACACTGTGGGTGTCTATAAAATGATGTGTGGTTGTGGCAAAGTGCATATAGACGAAACAGGACAGACTGTTAAAATACATATTAAGGAACACAAACACCACAAGCGGCTACAACGAAGTGTGAAATCTGTGGTACAGAAAATCTTGAGAATTGTGGCCTGGACATTGATTTCAGGAATGTATGCATGCTGTCTAAAAGTCTGAGAAGTGATTAAAATTTGTAAGAATGAATGTAACTTCAACAGAGAGGACAGCTATACGATTCCGGCTTTGTGGCTCCCCGCCATCAAGGAACTGGCTATGAGGCCGTGTTATGCAAGCAATACCAACGATGTCCAGGATGCAATCTCTATGGACAATAACATTTTTGATAAAGATTCCCCCTTTCCTGCTCTGCCATTTTGCTTCTCTCCCATGATGGTTGCCTACCAAGAGCAGTAGGAAGAATTTGAACCAATAACTCTTCTTTGGCACAAGTGCAGGAAAAATCCCTTTCCATCCGATCATGATGGCCCACCAGTGGTAGCCATAGGAGTTTCTCAGTAACCCCACTTCTTCACTATAAAAGTGGAAAAATCTCCCTTTATAATGCTATACAACACTCAGCTTTGGCAGTGTTCAGTTAACCATGGACACCAAAAGACCCTGAAGGAGATCCCAACAGAGGGATCAAAACCTTGACCACATAAAATAAATAACAAGGCCTACCAACCCACACCTTCAATAACAACAGCTACAAAGGCCTGGAGACACACAATTATGTTCTTGTCATGCATTATAAGGAATATATTTAACCAAGTACTCTGGCAGTATTGCTCACAAAACCACTTGGATCTCTTTCTTTACGCCACAATCATTATGTCATATTTCTAGCTTTAATATTTTTCACTTACCTATACTGCACATACTGTTTTATCAACACACAAAGACGTGACCTATTTCTTGATGCTTTACTCTCATTTCATTCATTTTGCATTTCTGCAGAATTCACGAAATCTTAAAAGTATGTGAATAGGAGAACTGGCTCCACAGATGGAACAAACCACTAATTACGAGCAGGAAAATGACATGAAACAAAATTCCATATTATTCCAAATGAAATTGAAAGTTGTATTGCATTCAGATCTGCTGCTTGGCTTATCTAACAGTATACTTGGGGCACAGAGCTAAATCACCATGGTATGGTGTATTTGCAACATTTCAATGATTATTTCATAAACAGGGGATAAAAATAGATACTATATTTAATAGTCAGTTTTCACATGAACTCTGTACGTCCTAGTGAGAAGAAGGTTCTGGATTAAAATTTGAGCACAAGGGTCAAAATAAAGTTACGATTCCACCATCTCCTCTGATCTGTGACATTACTGTGTTGTGTTGCATGACGACATGGTGGCGCAGTGTTTTTAAGTCAGGTCTGTTTGTAGATGGTGTGTTGTAGTATTTGGGGCCACTCTCGTATATTGATGTTTATGTTTCAAAGTTGTTTTAATGAGTCATTCAGTGTTGTACACTGTGTGTGTCAGGTTGTTATTCAAAGAGTGTGTGCCAGTTTGCTAGCGAGTTACTTTGATTTTGCACATCGTGGCCAACAGATTCTTGTCTGTATTTCGAATTATTAGTGCTGTGTCTTCCTTATGGTTGGAGACTTAATATTGTTTATCTTCTTTTGACAGTCACTGATATGACACTGCTTGTTATTTTTGTTGTTGTACTTGGATTGTAATGTTTGATATTTCTGTTTATGTTTAGAGTTGTTTGGGTTTATTGAAATTGGCTAGATGCAAGTTTCCGAAAATTTCAGAGTTTTTCTTGTTAGCGTTTGGTAATTGTGTTAGAATGTGGTTGATAGGTACCATGGATATTGGTTTGCCACTGCTGGTTAGATTACATGTTAGCTATTAGTTACGTCTTCGTTTGTTGTACTGTAGATTTCGTATCAGACAGGCAGGGTAAGTGAAGATTTAGAGGACAGATATGACGGTTTGAGGGTGTTGGTTGTTGGTACTGCATGCTTCAGTTTAGCTGCCACATAGGCCAAGTGAAATTCGTGGTATCACGTTTTGGAGTTGTGAGTGGGCTCATTGTATAGAAGGTTGTGAATCAGCTGTATAGGTCAAGTGAAACTACCAGGGGTTATTCTCAAAAATCAGGCATATTTGAGTCCCAGGTCATAATATGATTTACTTAAATGCATTTAAGCTTTTTCAAATATCTTGAATTTAGCTTAAAACTATATTAAATCATTAATTTACTTATTTTTAAATAAAATTATTCAATTTTGTTAAAAATTTCAGTAACAGTATGTGAGATATCACCTCTGTTACTTCTCCTCTACATCTACCTTTGTTACATTAAGTTAAATTGGACAACGCATTATAAAGGGTTTTAATTTTTAACCAGTTTAACAATTACAAAATTTATTAACAATGAGACATTACTGTATTTTTTGTTAAAACCATTTTTAAAGTTACTTAAAAATTGTTCAAACCCAGTCCCATGCTACAGCTTCACCTCTGTGAATAAGAGTTATAGGTCAATAAATGTCTCATACAGTGTCCCAGTAGCTTTCTTCTTTATGTAAGGGAAACTGCAAGCAGCCATCTTGATTCTTGGGCAGTTATAGCGTGGCTTGTACGACTGTAGAGTTAAATTATTACAGTGCCAAGAAAAAATAATGACATTAATGATCATCACCTCAGATACTCCATTGTTCATTGTTTTGGGTAAGTTTTAATCATTTATAATTGTTATTTTTATCAATTGATTACACATTAATTGTAAATTAACACTAAGGAGATAGGAAAGTCTAACCTCAAAAGCAGCAGCTGAACATCTAATTTTGTGAATGTTTCTCACCTCCGTGAAAACTGATCTTCACAGAGGTGAGAATGTAGTATCGGAATGTTGATTAGTGATTAAACGATAAAATAAGCTGTCTTATTTATCAAATTAGAAAAGCTATGTCTGTATATAAGTGACAAATTTATCTTTTAACTAGACAGTGATTTAAAAAAAAATGGTTTAGGCTCTAACTTATGATTTCCAAAATATTACAAGGTCAGCTTCAGGCATCAAAATGATTCTATTTCATTTACCTCTAAAAAGTAGTGATGGAATTATGTAGCTTATATATGCTTGCTGAGTAGGTTTACCTTAATTTTCTGTATAATAGCCTAATGTTTTTTAGTTTTTAAAGCTAGTCGCTACACTCCCAGACTTGCTTCTGGCTACGGCCTGGGATTTTTAGGGCAATTTGTTCATATTCCCTGGAAAAGAGAATATCTCTTATGTAGAATGGTGTGAAATCGTGACAGTTTTAAATCTGCCAAACACCAGTAATCAAGGACAGTGCCGATTTGAAAAATTATAATATTTCAGCATAATGTACCATTTGTATCTTGATCTATTCGTACTGCAATAGCAGGAACAATCAATAATTATTCATTTCATGTTTCAATGACAATTATTAACTTCTAATTTGCGCAGTATTCAGGTACTTTAGGCAGGTCTCACGGAAATACGGAAGCGTCCGATCCCGCCCGTCTGCTTTGACCCATGACGTCACAAATATGGCGGAAACAAAAACAAACACACACACTTTCCACGAGAAGCCTAATGACACTAAAGGGACAAGCGCGGGAAATGGGGTGTTTTGGGTGGGGGGCAAACTAAATATAAACAAATTTAGACGCCTTGCGTAGCTACAACGTGTAAGTGAAGACAGCCATGCATGAATACCCACCCACCTCCCCAGGGGTCGTAACCCTGCAACCCATAGAAAATAAAGATGCTTCAGTAGCTGATTAGTGTTTTTTGTCTTTAAAAAAAAAAAAAAATCTCACGGGATAGAACGAACAGATCAGAAAGATAAATATAATAAAGTAAAACAGAAATTGGAGAAAACAGATAATTAAAATAAGTAATAAAACTGGAGACAGCCACACTCCAACCAAACTCCGCGCCGTCATGACGTCACACACGACAACACCCTTACGTCACGGGTCAAAGCCGACGCGTGGAATCGGACGCTTCTGTCGACCCGGTCTCACCTCCATTACTACCAAGCTCACCTCCACTATTATGTTGAATAATTTTTTTAGTTTTTCCACAAAATACTTTTTTTTTTGCAGGGGGGGGGGGGGGGGGGCATTATTGGAGTACTGGTTTACTTGATTGCACTAACATCAAAATACATAAAACTTCATTTTCAAAAATAATTTTTTCCTACAAAAACGTCCAATTTTTGAGAATGGCCTGATACTGAGTTGTGTGTAGGTTTCTTGGTATCAAAGGCTATACAGGTCAAGTAAAATTTGGACTACTTTGTTTCCATATTTTGTTTGGGTTACTGGTACCATTTACTTCGTAGGTGATACAAAATCTATGATAACAATCATTTGTGTTGCACATTAAGAATTTTGTGTGCAAATTTTTTTTTTCTTTTTTTTTTTGGAATGGTCTCACTATTTATACCGATGTTTATTTAGTTTGCCCCTACCCAAAACCCCCTACTTCCTGGAATTATCCCAATAGTTTCATTCTGTTGCTGGAGTTTGCTTTTTCGAGTGTTAGTTATGTTTGTTCACAAGTGTAGTGAGTGACTTCATTCTCTGCATATGCTTGAAATATCAATGTCCGTCACCTTTATGATGTCACGAGTCCAGAGCAAATGGATGGAGCTGGTTGTTGTTATGCAGATAAGGACAATACAAATTTATAAAAAAATTCTCATGTCATACAAATCAATAAAGACCGGGTCGTCCAGTGACATTACTATGTTGTGTCTGTGAATTTGATATGGATTGCATGTTTCATCATGTACTTTGTTCATAAATATTTATTAGGAAATAATAACATACATTAAAATTTTTTTAAAAAAAATTGTAATTAAATACTGTGTGTGTGAATAATCTAGTAAATACCCAAGATGATGGTGACACCACGCATCAGATTTAATTAATCCTCCATTGTAACTTTTACTTCGGCCTGAAGTATTGCAGTTTATTGAAATAATATAGTATTGTAGCAATTTCTCCATAAATTGAGAGACATAATTACCAAACACAAAATAAATATAACATATGCCACAATATTGATCAACCACAACATTTTCCCCACAGGTACGCAGGAAATGTTTGGCACTCCAAACAAGGATGTACTGAACTATCTGTAGATTCTCTAAGTAAAAATGTGTAACCTAAGTTTTCTACCACTTAATTTTTTGCCTTAGTGTCAGAAAATGTATGTAACTTGTTACATTGTGCCATGATGCTATGGCACATCTCCTGCTGGCCAAATTTTAAGTGTTTTTGCATTTGATAATCAAAATTGGTCCACACGTTTGGTCACGATGGTCAATGAAATGCCTTTTGCAATAATGGTAAATAATACTTCAAAATGATGACTTAAACTGAATCTTTATAATGCTATTTTCTTTTCAAGCAAGACAGATTACTGACCAGATTACTCCCTCGCCAATGACCACACCGTGCAAATCTCAAACCACTAGTTGT
The DNA here is from genome assembly GCF_021461395.2 of Schistocerca americana. Taxonomy (NCBI): domain Eukaryota; kingdom Metazoa; phylum Arthropoda; class Insecta; order Orthoptera; family Acrididae; genus Schistocerca; species Schistocerca americana. Next base: position 137,112,210 of record NC_060130.1, on the reverse strand, counting down.
AAGCAGGAAGTTACTTCAGTTGTTATCAAGGCAGTAAGATGGTTACAGTTCGTTGAATTTCTATTTGGGGCATGTAACTTCAGGCGAGTAATATGACTTACAGGACATGTGTCTGCATGGCACTTGTTTTTCCAGGAAATGTGAGGTCATTTCACAAAGTTGGTATTTACGTATACAAATACTGTACGTTTCCACGCTAGCAACAACAGTTTTATACTACCGACGAATCCTGTACCACGCCTGGGAAAATATTATTTGGTTTGAATCCCGCGCTAAATACTGACAATACACAAACATACTTACTCGGAAGGAAAACGGCAACAACAAACGCTGAGAAACTTTCACTCCACGAGAAATAACTCTAGATGCCATTTCCTTCAGGAATCAAAACAACAGGAAACGGCACAAATTTCACCATTCATAACACATGTCGTCATCAAATTGTCATATCGATTAGTTGGCCCCTGAAACCATATCGTTTTTACAAGCTCCTCAAAACAATAGCACGTGTTTCGTACTTAATTAGTTGCGTATTCCATAGATGTTGGCCACGACAGTTTGTTGCGAAGCCAAATGAATCAGATTATAGAAATATTATCAAGGAATTAATCTGTCACGCTGATGTCACTGTCACATGGGGCTTTAGTAGTAATACAGCAGCTTTCTAGGGGAATAAGTGACATCGATTCCAGTTCATAATAAAGGCCAGTGTACAATCAAAAGATAAAAAAACTATTCGGGGAAATGTTAACTTCGGTATAATTTGGAGTGCGCGTTGTACGATGCTATTTTATTCCCCAGTTAGTTATTCCTGGCGTAGCATTCCCATTCCGATTGGCAGCGCAAATCAAGCTTGAAGACAATTTTTGCACGCAAAAATAGCGTCATTCGGTTTAGAATGGGAGTGGGCTAAATGCTGATTCACAGTAGATCGTCAGATAACGTAAGTTCAAGATGTATTCATAATGAATGTCAACTAATTCAGTTCGTTCAGTATCTTCGTGACACTCTGCCATGAAAATTTACTTAGAAATTTCTAGAACCAATTTCAAGCGAGGAATCTAGGAATATATTACAACCCCCATGCGTCGCCCCCATATAAACAGCGAAGACAGTATCAGACTAATTGCAGACCATTTAAACAGTCATTCTTCTGCCATTACATACGTGAATGGAACGGGAGAAAGATATAATAACTAGTACAATGGGATGTTCCCTCTGCCATGCACTTCACAGTGGTTTGCAGAGTATGAATGTAGATGTGGAGACACTGGCAGGAATTCTTGAAATCTGATATATGCCTCGTGAAAACGTCAACGACACAAAAGTGGCATGTTCAGTAACGGAACTGACAAAAGGTTATGGCCACTATATTGTTAATATTTGCAACTATTCTTACTCAGTTGTTACGTGACAAGCAAAAGTTATATGACTAGCGGTGAGTTCTCGATAACAGCTAACACAGCACGCCACATGTTAGTAGAACTTCATACTTCTAAAAGCTTTGGATTGCACAACGTTTATGGCATTTACCTCATGATTAAAATGATATATGCACAGCACCTCTCTTGTACATCAGATTATCACCTTTTAAGTGCTAAACCCCCCCAACAAATTTACCATAAACAGACTCCAAACTAGGTGACATATCATATCACAGTTGTCAAGAAGGGCTTATTTCATGAAACAGCCCATCAGAGGTACACAGTGATAAAGAAATGTGTGTGTTTTATTCATAAAATAACTTATTCTATGAAGAACTTTGCATGAAAAAATTATTGAGAATGCATGGGATGCTTTGACATTTTTTGTTTGTATGCCATGCAAAGTTACATTTGGAATATTTGACAGAGTCGTTTTTTTTTTTTTTTTCAAAGCGCCATTTATTTAATTCGTACAATTATTCATAAATATGCTGACAGAACAGTATAGGCCCCACACTGTGCTTGAGTAAAAGTCTTACACTACTGTTGTTTACAGACTGGTCACCCACAAACAAATCATTAACATCCGTTGGTACTGCAGAATGTTCCTTTGTAGCAGATTCATACAAGTATTTTATTTGCAACAACATAAGTTTGTGCTAAACATAACCTATAAAATTAATAGAGGGATAACAAAACCCCCATCAGTACTTGTGTATATGGTAAAACTGTTCCTAACTGCCAAATTTGTTTCTGTTATCAGAAAAGCTTTGCAGTATTTACAGCTTTTTTATATAATTTTGTGCACTGTAGCCACTAATGTAATGAAATAGAGACGAGTTTTCACGCAAAATCACAGTACCATCGTCATCATCATCCTCTAATCCCAGTACATTTAAATCTTGTGGATGGTTCATAAATTGTCCATCCACAGTAGATGTCATCTTTTGTAATCAGAATGTTTCCACACTCATATAACTTGCAAGAGTCAAGTCTTTAACTGAAAGATCTGTATTTCCCTCTCCCTTCACTTGCATATGATCACCCTTAATGTGCATAACCAAGCCATTATCAATAACTACATGACAGAAACTTTAGGGACATCTTTCACAAACAAGAGACGAATGGAATTTATATTTCTTATTCTGAACAAGTCACTCGTATTACGTTTCATATTTATATCGATCATCGTTTTGAGGTAATATAATGACTGCTCCAGTTGTTACAACACTTGTGCTTTAAGTTATAGCACTTTTAAACTGCTAGTTTTGTTTCTGTTAACAGAAAGCTTTGCAGTATTTACAGCTTTTTTATACAATTTTGTGCACTGTAGCCAATAATGTAATGAAACAGAGACAAGTTTTCACCCAAAATCACAGTACAATCGTCATCATCACCTCTAATCCCAGTACATTTAAATCTTTCCTGCGATCTTCAGGATATTCTCTCCCAGATCGTGATGCAGATGGATACTTGGAGCAGCCAGATGTCAGAGTCAGAAGGGAACTGCAGTTTCAAAATTATGAATGTAGTTAAACTTTTCTATTATTATTGATTAACACCAATGTTGTTTACAGTGTGGGGTCGTAACACTTCCAAATTAACAATCTCACACCAAATCACCTTCAGTCTAAGAAACGAAATTCCAAATTCCAAACTCTAAATTCTAAAATTTTGCGAGACCTAAGGTCTGCTCACAATCACACCTAGAGGCTCTCCAAATAACTCATGTCATTGTGGGCACCTATTGACAGGAATGTCTTTCACCTCACCACCAAACCAGCTTACTGGGGTTTCGGATCAGAATTCCCATTGGTGTGCAAGGAAGTCATTCTTATGCATTATAGTGGTGAACGGTCAATGCAGCAAGCACACGAATGTTCCACTTCCAGTTTGTGAACCAGTGCTAAGTGCTGCACAGTGACTGTTTGAGGATAAATCTGGAGAGTCGACCTTGTGCATTGGTTAGCAGCATGTAGCTTGTGAGTGCCACAGTTTTCTGAACAGGATCAGTCACATTCCCGCCATATATGGCCCGCATGCCGCATCCTCTTTTTCATTCCCGAGTCGTTTTGGAGAGCCCATGTTTCAACTCCAGAGGCCATTAATTCCATGTGCAGCAACATACACAACGGTCCTGTACGTTGTATTGCTTCAAGCCAGTGCTGAGCGTCCATATGGACCATCCCATTTACTTCTCAATGGGTTTTTAATCTTCCTTCATGTGCGAAGGTGCTCAGTCACTGTATTTCTTTTACTTTTATGCGTTGTTTCCCGCAGCCTCTATGACGGCCAAACTTTTGATGTTTTTGTTGAATTTTCTAACGTGTGTTAATCGTAGTGAAGGCCCCCACGTAAGAATTTAACGTCGGTTTGTTTCTTTGCCATAACTGACGAACTAAGAACATTGGCTACACAAATCAGGCCTCAAATTTTTGTACAGATCATTTTTTTCTATCTATGTTTTGGTAAATAATGTGTAGTAGTATTTCTGAACTAATAAATAGCTTGTGTTACCGAAAATTTGTCCAGAAGGTTTTTTCTTGCTTCACTGGAACATGCATTCGATGTATAACTTCCCACCTTCTCCTTCTGTTTTCCTTATGTTCCCTAGCTCTGTAGCGATGATGTGTGTTGTGCAGTGAAACATTTATGGCGCTGCAGTGTGTTTTCACACTAGTGATCTGGACTTCAAAGACCCTCCTTCTACTGCCCCCATTTCTCGCATGTTCCATGCAGCACACCTTCCCTGTTAGGCATGAAATAAATGATATGTATTTGCAGTTGCGAACATTGACAACCATCAGCTGTATAATGGAATGACGACAATGAAAATTTGTGTCAGACTTGAATCCGGATTTCCCGCTTTTTGCGAGCGGTGCCTTCCTGTTAGGCTATCTGAGCGCGACTCATGGGCAGACAGCCGGCCGAAGTGGCCGTGCGGTTAAAGGCGCTGCAGTCTGGAACCGCAAGACCGCTACGGTCGCAGGTTCGAATCCTGCCTCGGGCATGGATGTTTGTGATGTCCTTAGGTTAGTTAGGTTTAACTAGTTCTAAGTTCTAGGGGACTAATGACCTCAGCAGTTGAGTCCCATAGTGCTCAGAGCCATTTGAACCATTTGAACCATGGGCAGACCTAAACTTCCATACATCGGCAACCATGTGTCTACAACCTGTACTCATGTATCCATTACGTGAATTCCCATACAGGGGAGACATTGTACTTGAAAGTCGCTTATGCGGTGTCAGGATGTATGCATGCATGTCCAAAGGAACACTGCATTGTAATTTGGAATAACACAGGCACTGCAATATCCAATGACACTGGGCAAACGACTTTCAAGTACAATGTCTCGCCTGCACTGGGATATACATAATGGATATATGAGTACAGGTTGTAGATATATGGTTGATGACATGTGTTTGTTTGGATCTGGCAGTGAGTTGTGCTTGGATTGCCTAATGGCACTGGTAACGAGAAGCATGAAATACGAGTTCAAGGTCAGGTCTCGTTCAAATTTTCATGGTTTTCATTTCATTGTACAGCTGATGGTCGTCCATATTCACAACTATGAATACATTTCATGTATTACATAAAAGCTGTAGTCGCCACAGTGCCTGTTCCTTTAGACATTCTTGCATGTCGTTCATGGCAGAGTGTTTCATCCAGTGAGACCCCTGCCCACACAGCTTATGCAATTCCTCCATGCCTTAGCCAAACTCAGTTTATTGCTGGACAAGCTTTTATTCCAGAGCTGGAATTCTTACATGCCTGCTGTGATCTATAGAGCACTCACCATGCAGCACTCCCACCACTGCCATAATAGCAGTCTGTGTGCTTGAGTCCCTCATCCCCCCGCTGGCTGCAGCCACCACCCAGTCCCTTTACCCCCACCACCTGCTTCAGCCCCCTTCTACTGCCAAGGCAAAAAGGCCCCATCGTAAATGGGTCGTGTATGATTGGGAATTGCTCACAGTCTATGAGACAGTGAAGTACTACTGTCCTGTTGAGGGATGCTCTTTCACCATGCCTCCGTGATGCCTTGGCAAGTACAAGACTTTCATGTACCATGACCTCACGTAGTGCACTAATGTAATGCTATGCGTCAATGCATCAATGCATGCCAGCCACCCATCCGCCCAAAATACTCAGGCCCTTATCTCGTTTTACAATGAAAATGAAAAACATTTACTTTGAATCTCAATGGTGTCCCCTCAGTTGTGTCCTCAACAATTTTAAACCAGCTCACATGCTCACCCTCAATGATGCCTGTATGCCACCAACAGCTGAGGTCTCCCTGCCCATCATTGATGCTGCTGATTCCATGACCAATGTCGCCCCAGTCGCTACTGGTGCCATCCCAATGTCACACCCAGCACCTCTGAACCCATTGCTGTGCCACGCAGCACTTTCTTTTCTGAGTTGTAGTCCCAACGCCATTGCACCTCACCAGGTACACCTTCGGCCATGTGGTCCATTGTGCCATTGTGCCAGTCGCCTGCTGTGTGTTTTGGACAGCCTCTTGCCACCACTCACAGTGGGTCACCTGGGCTACCTTCCACCAAACCCACCCACATGGAAGCTGCCACCCACTTCTGTACTATGCCACCATTGCCGCCACACCACCCTAGCCACTGGCAGTAGTCAGCTGTTTGCCCACGTTACACACCATTCCTGCGTGCACTGCTGTCACTGTGACACCTGTCAGGTACTATGGACCTCTTCTGTTGCCAGCTCCCACTACTCGACTGACCTCACGCTACCACATCAGCAACACTCACTGCTGCTTCACCCACACCTGCATTCTGGAGCTGCAGCCAGCGTTATTAGCCCAACATCCTCCTCTTAGGGGGTGTGGGGGAGGGGGACTGGCCCCTCTCTAAATTCTAAAATTTCACGAGTTGTGCAGTCTGCCCTAGCGGCGACTCTTCCCTTACAGTCACACGTAGATGCTCTCCAAAGCACCTGCGACATAGTGGGCACTACTGACAGGAATGTGTTTGCCCCCAGTACTGCGACCTGCCTGCCGGGGCTTCCGCTCAGAATTCTCATCGGTGTGGGAGGCAGGCATTCTTCTGTGTGTTCTGGTGATGAACGGTCGATGCAACTGGCCCACGAATGCTACGCTTTTCGTTCGTGAACCAGTGCTTCCAACATGACATGAGTGCTGTACATTCTGTACTGAGACTATTCGAGGGTAAATATGGCGAGTTGATTTGGTGCAGCAGTTAGCGGCAGAGAGCCTGGGGGCATCACAGCTTTCCGATTAGGATCAGTTGCACTTTAGCCATTTATAGCTCGCGCATCGCATCCTCTTTAGCATTCCTGAGACGCCTTGGAAAGCCTGCCTTCCAATTTCTGTGGCCGTTAGTGCCACGTGCAACGACAATGTAAGCATTTTGTATGTTGCTCTGCTTCGTGCAGTGTCGAGATTCCATGTGGAGTGTCCCATTATCACACAGCTTTTAACGTTCCCTCACCTACGACGGCACCCAGTCACTGTATCTCTCTTATTTTTATTCGTTGTTTCCCAAGGCTTTTACAAGGGATGAACTTTAGTGTTTATCTTTGTCTACCCTAATAAATAGCTTGTTTTACCGAAAATTCGTCCCACTGACTTTCCGTTGCTTCAGTGGAACACGCATTCCATACTTCGCTTCCAGCCTTCTCCTTCCATTTCCCTTAAGTTTACTGGCTCTATATGCATTACTTAGTGAAATTCTTACGGCACTACACTGCGTTTCCACAAAACTAACTTTTTTTCAGACAAGGATGGTGTAAGGCAGGAGCAGGCACAGCATGCTAAACTTCGCACGGCCCATGTGCGCGGGCTGTGCATGGGCCAAGGCTCAACCTGTCTTGGCTTTACTCGTTCTTTCGCGGAAGTATTTGGTACAGCATGGCATTTCATTTAGTAGTGCAGTGCGGCTTTTTTTTTTACAACCCTCTCCAGTTCGGCAGAATCTTGGTGTCAGCACTGTTTACTCTTCACTATTTGTTCGTAATGTGAAGGACATTCACAGATTCTGTGGCTCTTTGCGCAAAAAGAGGCAGTCTATCATAAGAAAACTTTAAAAATGAATGAGAGTGACGGAAGAGAGGGATGAGAATTCTCAATATACAATGGGGTCCAAAATTAAAGCAACAAAAGGAAATTTTGCAGAGTTACGTTTATTTTGCCACAAATCAGTGTAAACAGGTGATACTAAAGCAGAAACATTGTAAAGAATACAGAACACAAACAACTGCAACATGCATGATGGTAGACAAAAATGTGCTTCGTTTTTTCTAACTTAATGGATTTGAACACACATTCCGACAACTGGTCAGTGTGCTCGGTAAGGGGTGTGGCCACCTCTGGCAGCAATACAGGCTTGACGATGACGGGGCATGCTGTGAAAGATGTCATCAGTAACACCCATTCTTCCTGCAGAACTGCTCGCAGTCTTGTAGAGTGGTTGGTGGATGCTGACGTGATGCAGGCCGTCTCCCTAGAGCATCCCAGACACGATCTATGGGATTCAAATCGGGAGAGGCAGCATGCCACGCCAGCATGCAATATCTTCTTCTATTTCCAAGGAAACATCAACCACTCGTGCTCTATGAGGTTGAGCATTATTGTCCATCAATACGACGCCTGGGCTCACAGCACCTCGCAACAACTGTAGATGAGGTCCCAAGATCTCGTCACGATACCTGACAGCAGTTAAACCTTGCCGAATCACCCGTACATTTCGTGATGATGGGCTTGAGTGGTAAACATAATCCCTGCACACGCCGTTAGGGGCCCTCCTGGATATCAGTCTCTTTCCACAATGTTTTGGTCCTGAAATTGTGTTCCACATTCCCTCCAGATACGAATCCACCGAGAATCACTCTCCAGACTAAATTGGGACTCATCTGTGAAAGCAACACTGGCCACTGTTCGACCGTCCAGGTGGCATGTAGATGACTCCACTCCAAACGTTCCCTTCTGTGAAGACGCATCAGAGGTAGACATACAGCATTTCTCCGACAATAAAGGCCACTCTGCTGAAGCCTTCTGCACACCATTTGCCTCCAGTGGAGGCTGTGAGCTCACATGCCAGTTGTCATGCTGTAATAAGGCGGTAATGTCGTGCCCTTACACCCTATATTTTGAAGTCACATGTGGTCGGTCCTGCCCTGGTCTTTGGGATACAGTTTCAGCTTCTATAAACCGTCGCCACATCTGAGAAACACGAAAGCGATTCACTTTAAGCCATTGAGCCAAATCAGTTTGTGACTGTCCTGCTTACTTTCTTTCTACGGCCCTCCACTGCAGAGAGTCTGGCAGGCACCTTCTCTGTGCCATACTGCACCGTCTGTGACTGTGTACTCAGGGACTGTTGATGTGAGGCTACCCGGTATACGCTAACTCGTGTAGTAGGTGTCCTGACGTCATCACTGGCAGAGCTGGTTGGTTGGTTGGTTTTGGGGAAGGAGAGCAGACAGCGTGGTCATCGGTCTCATCGGATTAGGGAAGGATGGGGAAGGAAGTCGGCCGTGCCCTTTCAGAGGAATCATCCCGGCATTTGCCTGGAGTGATTTAGAGAAATCACGGAAAACCTAAATCAGGATGGCCGGATGCGGGATTGAACCGCCGTCCTCCCGAATGCGATGGCAGAGCTGTCCATTGACTGGAATGTCATCTTCTTTGCAGAACACGATCATACGGACATATGTTGACAATTTGTGTGACTGTATCGACAATTAGACATGTTGTTGTTGTTGTGGTCTTCAGTCCTGAGACTGGTTTGATGCAGCTCTCCATGCTACTCTATCCTGTGCAAGCTTCTTCATCTCCAAGTACCTACTGCAACCTACATCCCTCTGAATCTGCTTAGTGTATTCATCTCTTGGTCTCCCTCTACGATTTTTACCCTCCACGCTGCCCTCTAATGCTAAATTTGTGATCCCTTGATGCCTCAAAACATGTCCTACCAACCGATCCCTTCTTCTAGTCAAGTTGTGCCACAAACTTCTCTTCTCCCCAATCCTATTCAATACCTCCTCATTAGTTACGTGATCTACCCACCTTATCTTCAGCATTCTTCTGTAGCACCACATTTCGAAAGCTTCTATTCTCTTCTTGTCCATACCAGTTATCGTCCATGTTTCACTTCCATACATGGCTACACTCCATACAAATACTTTCAGAAACGACTTCCTGACACTTAAGTCTATACTCGATGTTAACAAATTTCTCTTCTTCAGAAACGATTTCCTTGCCATTGCCAGTCTACATTTTATATCCTCTTTACTTCGACCATCATCAGTTATTTTACTCCCTAAATAGCAAAACTCCTTTACTACTTTAAGTGTCTCATTACCTAATATAATTCCCTCAGCATCACCCGAGTTAATTTGACTACATTCCATTGTCCTCGTTTTGCTTTTGTTGATGTTCATCTTATATCCTCCTTTCAAGACACTGTCCATTCCGTTCAACTGCTCTTCCAAGTCCTTTGCTGTCTCTGACAGAATTACAATGTCATCAGCGAACCTCAAAGTTTTTACTTCTTCTCCATGAATTTTAATACCTACTCCGAATTTTTCTTTTGTTTCCTTTACTGCTTGCTCAATATACAGATTGAATAACATCAGGGAGAGGCTACAACCCTGTCTCACTCCCTTCCCAACCACTGCTTTCCTTTCATGCCCCTCGACTCTTATAGCTGCCATCTGGTTTCTGTACAAATTGTAAATAGCCTTTCGCTCCCTGTATTTTACCCCTGTCACCTTTAGAATGTGAAAGAGAGTATTCCAGTCAACATTGTCAAAAGCTTTCTCTAAGTCTACAAATGTTAGAAACGTAGGTTTGCCTTTTCTTAATCTTTCTTCTAAGATAAGTCGTAAGGTTAGTATTGCCTCACGTGTTCCAACATTTCTACGGAATCCAAACTGATCTTCCCCGAGGTCCGCTTCTACCAGTTTTTCCATTCGTCTGTAAAGAATTCGCGTTAGTATTTTGCAGCTGTGACTTATTAAACTGATAGTTCGGTAATTTTCACATCTGTCAAAACCTGCTTTCTTTGGGATTGGAATTATTATATTCTTCTTGAAGTCTGAGGGTATTTCACCTGTCTCATACATCTTGCTCACCAGATGGTAGAGTTTTGTCAGGACTGGCTCTCCCAAGGCCGTCAGTAGTTCTAATGGAATGTTGTCTACTCCCGGAGCTTTGTTTCGACTCAGGTCTTTCAGTGCTCTGTCAAACTCTTCACGCAGTATCGTGTCTCCCATTTCGTCTTCATCTACATCCTCTTCCATTTCCATAATATTGTCCTCAAGTACATCGCCCTTGTATAAACCCTCTATATACTCCTTCCACCTTTCTGCCTTCCCTTCTTTGCTTAGAACTGGGTTGCCATCTGAGCTCTTGATATTCATACAAGAGGTTCTCTTCTCTCCAAAGGTCTCTTTAATTTTCCTGTAGGCAGTATCTATCTTACCCCTAGTGAGACAAGCCTCTACATCCTTACATTTGTCCTCTAGCCATCCCTGCTTAGCCATTTTGCACTTCCTGTCGATCTCATTTTTGAGACGTTTGTATTCATTATTGCCTACTTCATTCACTGCATTTTTATATTTTCTCCTTTCATCAGTTAAATTCAATATTTCTTCTGTTACCCAAGGATTTCTATGAGCCCTCGTCTTTTTACCTACTTGATCGTCTGCTGCTTTCACTACTTCATCCCTCAGAGCTACCCATTCTTCTTCTACTGTATTTCTTTCCCCCATTCCTATCAATTGTTCCCTTATGCTCTCCCTGAAACTCTCTACAACCTCTAGTTCTTTCAGTTTATCCAGGTGCCATCTCCTTAAATTCCCACCTTTTTTTCAGTTTCTTCAGTTTCAATCTGCAGTTCATAACCAAGAGATTGTGGTCAGAATCCATATCTGCCCCTGGAAATGTCTTACAATTTAAAACTTGGTTCCTAAATCTCTGTCTTACCATTATATAATCTATCTGATACCTTTTAGTATCTCCTGGATTCTGCCAGGTATACAACCTTCTTTTATGATTCTTGAACCAAGTGTTAGCTATGATTAAGTTATGCTCTGTGCAAAATTCTACAAGGCGGCTTCTTCTTTCGTTTCTTCACCCCAATCCATATTCACCTACTATGTTTCCTTCTCTCCCTTTTCCTACTGACGAATTCCAGTCACCCATGACTATTAAATTTTCGTCTCCCTTCACTACCTGAATAATTTCTTTTATCTCGTTATACATTTCATCAATTTCTTCATCATCTGCAGAGCTAGTTGGCATATAAACTTGTACTACTGTAGTAGGCATGGGCTTTGTGTCTATCTTGGCCACAATAATGCGTTCACTATGCTGTTTGTAGTAGCTAACCCGCACTCCTATTTTTTTATTCATTATTAAACCTACTCCGGCATTACCCCTATTTGATTTTGTATTTATAACCCTGTAATCACCTGACCAAAAGTCTTGTTCCTCCTGCCACCGAACTTCACTAATTCTCACTATATCTAACTTTAACCTATACATTACCCTTTTTAAATTTTCTAACCTACCTGCCCGATTAAGGGATCTGACATTCCACGCTCCGATCCGTAGAACGCCAGTTTTCTTTCTCCTGATAACTACGTCCTCTTGAGTAGTCCCCGCCCGGAGATCCGAATGGGGGACTATTTTACCTCCGGAATATCTTACCCAAGAGGACGCCATCATCTTTTAATCATACAGTAAAGCTGCATGTCCTCGGGAAAAATTATGGCTATAGTTTCCCCTTGCTTTCAGCTGTTCGCCTGTTATCCAGACTGTTGCCCCTGCAACTACTGAAAAGGCTGCTGCCCCTCTTCAGGAACCACATGTTTGTCTGGCCTCTCAACAGATACCCCTGCGTTGTGGTTGCACCTACGGTACAGCCATCTGTATATCTGTATCGCTGAGGCACGCAAGCCTCCCCACCAACGGCAAGGTCCATGGTTCATGGGGGGAATTAGACTTAGGACAGGGAAATAGCGATTTGCTGCTTTAATTTTGGACACCAGTGTATATTATGCAGTCGCATGAGTCATAGGTACTGCAGGTTTGCTATAAAACAATATTACAATACCGTGCAGAATTAGTTTAAAGATGTAGTTCACAATGAAAGAGCAAAAACGTACAATGATCGACAGATAGGATTCATTGTTGCCCGCATCTCGTGGTCGTGCAGTAGCGTTCTCGCTTCCCACGCCCGGGTTCCCGGGTTCGATTCCCGGTGGGGTCAGGGATTTTCTCTGCCTCGTGATGGCTGAGTGTTGTGTGCTGTCCTTAGGTTAGTTAGGTTTAAGTAGTTCTAAGTTCTAGGGGACTGATGACCATAGATGTTAAGTCCCATAGTGCTCAGAGCCATTTGAACCATTTTTGATTCATTGTTCTGCGCATCAAGAAGCACCTTGTGCTGAATTGGCAGGCATGCAGAACTTGATGAAATTGTTCATAGAAATACCAAAATTCCTGAAATTGCACACATTCATCCACATCTACACCTGCATCTACCTGGATACTCTGCAAATCTTAAGTGCCTGACAGAGGGTTCATCGAACCACCTTCACAGTAATTCTCTATTATTCCAATCTCGAACAGTGCATGGAAAAAGCGAATACCTATATCTTTCCGTGCAAGCTCTGATTTCCCTAATTTTATTATGATGATCATTTTTCCCTGTGTAGGTCGGCGCCAGCAAAATATTTTCGCATATTGAGGAGAAAGTTGGTGACTGAAATTTCGTGAAAAGATTCCACTGCTGCGAAAAACGCCTTTGTTTTAATCATGTCCTCCTCAAACGCTGTATCATGTTTCTCGATAATACAAAATTTGCTGCTCTTCTTTGTACTTTCTCGATGTACTCTGTTAATCCTATCTGGTAAGGGTCCCACACTGCACAGCAGTACTCCAAAAGAGGATGGACAAGCATAGTGTAGGCAGTCTCTTTAGTAGATCTGTTACATTATCTGAGTGTCCTGCAATAGAACGCAGTCTTTGGTTTACCCCCCCCCCCCCCCCAACATATTCTGTTTGTTCTTTCCAATGTAACTTATAATTGTAATTCCTAGATATTTAGTTGAATTTATGGCCTTTAGATTTGACTGATTTATGGTGTAACCAATGTTTAACAGATTCGTTTCAGCATTCATGTAGATGGCCTCACACTTTTCATTATTTGGGGTCAATTGCTAGTTTTGGCACTATAAAGATATCTTTTTTAAATCTGTTGCAATTTGCTTTTATCTTCTGGTGACTTTACTTGGCGATAAACGACAGCATCATCTCCAAACAACCTAAGATGGCTGCTCATATTGTCTTCTAAATTGTTTATATAAGTAAAGAACAGTGGTGGGCCTATAACACTACTTTTGGGGAACGCCAGAAATCACTTCTGTTTTACTCGATGACTTTCCATAAGTTACTGTGAGCTCTGATCTGTCTGACAGGAAATCACAAATCCAGTCACATAACTGAAACGATATTCCACAAGCACACAAGGCTACAAACCGCTTGTATGGTACAGTGCCAAAAGCCTTCTGGAAATCTAGAAATACGGGAGATATTTGAAACCCTTGTCAATAGTACTCAACACTTTGTGTGGGTAATAATCGCGCAAACAAGTTTGACAATCGGCGCGGTGGCTGATGGGAGCGACTGTAAATGGGAAATGCCTTTACGGTCGCTCCCATCAGCCGCCGCGCTGAGTGTCAACTTTGTTTTCTGCGCGTTTTAAGAGCGAGTTGTGTTTCAAAAGAATGATGTTTTCTAAACTCATGTTAACTGTGTGTCAATGGCCCATTCTCTCAAGGTGATTCATAATGTTCGAACACAATCCTGTTGCATATCGACGTTAATGATGTTGGTCAGTAATTTAAAGGATAACGCTACCACCTTGCTTGAATGTTGGTGTGACCTGTGCAGCTTTTCAGTGTTTGGGTAGCAATCTTCAGTCTTATTCCTCTGTCAGGTGCGACAGTCGTCAATGGAACTGAATGGGAGTAGGGAGATTGTATACTACAAAGTACATTGGTTACGTCAAGGGGTGTAACTAGATCTATTTTCCGATTTAAAACTCTCTATTGTTGAATTTATGAAGAAAAAAGAGTGCAGAATCGAATATTAGAACATTCGAAGTAGATTTGAGGCCTCGAAATTTAAGTGGACTTGAAAGTGCTCTGCCCTCAGTAACACATAGCAAGGTGAGAAGAAAACTTATTTCTGATTTGGCTGGCGTGCATTTAAACAGAAAATCGCCTTATGGAAGGGACACATTCTGACAAATACATCCAGTTCCCTAAGCGCAGTGGTGTCAAAGAAAACACGGGGTCTGAAGAATTCCTTGTGGCCTTGAAAGAATTAAAAGGACAGTTTCCTATACGTTTTGAGGATACTACTAATCTTACATCTGTTTTTGAGTTGTTTTCGAGACTGTCGTTTCAGTTGAAAGTGCAGCTGTGCGTGTGCAGATGTAACGGACTGACATGGAATGTAATGCCCATTTCAATGAAAAATCCTTTTACTATGAAACTCTCCAGGATATCTATGTTGCGGTCCTCAGTTAGGGCTTCCACATCCCCATACTGATTAATTTATTGATCCATTTTCATCTACAGCTGCACACAGTGCAACATATATTTGGATTTTTATGTTAATACTAACAGTTTATATATAATTACACCTTTGTACATAATAACACACATTAACATTTCAATTAATGAGGAATACTTAAATAAATGTTGTTACGCTATATACAAAGAGATAATATACAAATGTTCCTCTGTATGAGACTACATTGGGTTAACATAGAATTTTTTTTTGTAGATATTCAATTACTGTGTAAAAGCAATTATCTACCAAATATGACTTCAATTTAAATTTGAAGTGACCAATGTTCTGCATATGTTTAATGGTAACTGGTAAAGCATTGTATAGTTTGATACTAGGATGGATAAGACTGTTTTGAAATAACTTTGTGTCGGCACTTTGAACATGTACATCGAATTTTTGTCTTATATCATAGCTGTGTATTACGTGATTTTGAGTGATGAGCGGTCTTTTTGTGTATAAGTTTCGTTTTAATTACATTATATTTCCAAGTACATATATGCAAGGAATAGGCAGGATCATCCTTTTTTGAAACAATGGTCTATATGATTTGCGATTATCTACCCCTTCCACTATTCTTATAATTTTTAAAATTTTGAATGTTTTGATGGCATCTCCAGAATTTCCCCAGAACATAATCCCATACTGGAGGTGAGATTGTACGACTGCATAATATACAGACTGAAGAGTGTTGTAGCAGCTACAATTTTGTAATATATGCATCACAAAACAAGAAGTACTTAATTTTTTGTTCATTTGCTCAATATGTGTTTTCCAATTCAAGTTGTCTTGTAGATGAAATCCAAGAAATTTGCTACAAGCTGTGTTGTAATTAACTGTCCATGTGGCTCTAGATTTGGCAATATCAGGTTTTTTGTTTGTGCTGTGTGTATATCCGTAGCTACAGTTTTTCCAGTGTTTATTAAGTCATTGTTATCAAAGTAATATGCTAGCCAGTCAGTGGCTTCTCTTATGTTTTTTTCAAGGGTTTCTTCTGAGTTTCCTGTAATTAGAATGCTTGTATCATCAGCAAATTGGAATATTTTCCAGCTGGTGTAGCAATTTATCATGATTTATAATGTCAAATGCCTTTGACAAATCTAAAAATATGCACATGGTAAGTTTTTTTTCGTCTAATGCTAACAGAGCCTCAAATAGAAGGAAGTGAACAGCTGATTCGGTTGAATGGTTTACTCTAAATCCATGTTGAGATTATGACACAATGCCATTATCCTCCTAGAAGTCTGTTAGTATCTTATTGAAGAGCCCTTCTAATATATTTGAGAAAACAGACAAAAGTGCCAATGGTCTGTAGCTGGAAAAATCATATTTGTTTCCTTTCTTGTACAATGGCTTTAATTTTGCTATTTTCAAACATGAAGGATAAGTTCCTGTAGCTAAAGATGGGTTACATAGGTGAGTTAAGGGCTGAGTAATCAGGACCCCACATTTCTTAGCAATGAAATCAGGTATATCATCTACTCCTGCAGAGTGATTTATATTTGAGACTTTTTATTGTAACCGGTACTTCTTCTACAGTTGTTGGATACAGGTACATTGATTTGCTTGAGGCTTTTTTCCCTGTTTCTGTATGCTGTTTTCAATTGCAGGTCTGTTGTAGTAGTTTCTCTGTTACATTCATAACATAGTTATTAAACATAGTAGCTACTTTATCTGGATTATTAATGTTTTCGAAGCCAGCCTTTAACACAATATTTTTTGTCAGTTAGGGTTTCTTTCTGTACAACTTGCCAGGTTGCTTTGGTTATGTCTGAAGCATTTTCTGTGTGTTTGTCGTTGTCTCGTTTCTTTGCCTCCTTTACTATTTTATTTAAGATAGATTTACATTTTTTGAAGTAATTATCAAACTCCAGAGTTGTGCTGTAACTTCTAGCAATATTGTGTAGGTACTGTTTCCTAGCACAAGATTTCCTTATACCACTAGTAATACATTTCTTGCATTTAGTGGTTTGGGTTGTTTTGGCTTTCAGTGGAAAAGCAAGATCAAAATAATATTTAAATATATTCATGAATGTCTCAAACTTATCAGAAATATTTTCTCTACTATACACTAGTTCCCATGATTCTTGTTGGAGATAATTCTGGAATGTTTGTACTGCAGCATTACTGAAAGTTCTGCCCATGTATGTAGTCTTCCTCATATAATTATAGGATGAATTTGTGTTTGCATGAAAGCTTATAGCCTATGCATGATGGTTTGCCAGTCCAGCTTTAATTACAGCTGATTTATATTTGGTTTTGGAGCTAATTATTGTTTGATCTATAGTGGTACTAGAATGATTCATTTCACATGTAGGGAAGTGGATTGTATTCTCCAAATTGTTGGCTGTTAATATGATCATCAACTCAGATTTTGAATTGCTTGGCTTATTAAAGTCTAAATTTAGGTCTCTACATACAAGACCTGTTTTTTTGGTTTGTTACTGCTTTATTTAGCAAAGTATCAAGCTCAGTGTTGAATTTTTTAAGTGGCTGTCTTGAGATCTATATAAACATATTACAATTAACTTGAATGCTGGAATTTCTATGCCTAATATTTCAAAATCTTTCTCAGTGTTTAAGGATTCATCATTGTTTAAGTTATTGAATTTGATATCTTTCTAATGTATATGCAGTTTCCCCCGTGTGTAAAGCGATTTCTACACGTTTGTGCTGCTAGCACACAATCCGTTACTTTCACTGTCTTTAACTCAGTTTCTTTCAGGCAGTGTTCAATTAAGCAAAGTATATTAACATATCTGAGTTCACCTGACAGCTCTCTTACTTTATTCCTAAGTGACTGTACATTCTGATAAAGAAGAGTGACCTGGTGAGATTTTGGGTTTGTTCTGATTGTACTTGGTTGACTATTTACCTTTATTCCTGAATTTAAATTATGTGGGAAATCTTCCTTCTCATCTTGAAGTGTGGGTTGGTTTTCTCTGTTGCTCATAATAAAATGTCCTGATGGTGAACAGTGGTAGTTATCCATCTCTTTGGCCGTTCTTCTTGTGTGGTTGATGTGGTTTCTGTTTTTGCTGCAAGGCCTGCTACTGGAGGTGTTGTTGATAGGTGCACTATTTATTCTAATTTGGTCATGAGACCTTTTGTGAAACAAAAAATCTTGCAGATGACATGGTTGCCTTACACTTCCTTTCACTGGAATTGGTGAACTTCCTCTTGTTGTTGGGGTGGTAGTAGTTGGTGTTGATACTGCTGTTGTAGGTGTAACTTTCACTCTTGTAGGTGATGTTGATGTGGAGGTCCTTATTGCCAGTAAGCCTTCAGCTAGTGGTGAATTTTCAATTGCTACTGCTGTTAGAGTTGTTGGTTTTGTTGAGGCTTGATTTGGCACAGAAGTTGGAGTGGACATTGCTGTGTCTGCAGAGGTGTTTGTTGTCGTCGGTGCTTCAGTGTGTATTTCGTCTTAACGTTCTAATGCTGCTATTATTTCACAAATCTTTTGGCATGTAATTCTCTTGCCTTTGCCATTCATGTGCTTACCAACTTAGTGTAAGAGTCCCTCTCTAAATAATCCACATTTATATAAAACACATTGTATGTTTTACATATTTCAGTGAAAAATTGATTTGCTTTCTGTATTTCTGTGTTAAGCACAATGTAGAAATTAAATAATGCCTTTGTAGAATTCCTACAACCATCACATGTTTATTTCGCCTGAGTTTCAGCAATGTGTTAGGCTACATGTCGCTCTACTCATGTTATTTTTATAGACATCATTTCCTCCTGCTGTGATAATGTGCCACTGTTTTTTTCCCATGTGTTTATGTTTTTTGCTATTTCCCACATTGGTGCTCTTGATTGCACATATCCACAGACTTGCAGTTTATGTTCATTACATAAAATTTTTGTCATGCCTCGACTATGCTCATCAGAATGAACGAATATTTCGTTTTGATCAGTATTTCTAGTCAAGTTTTTCCCTCTAGCATAGTCTTGTTGACTCTACATTGATTTTCACTCATAAGTGAACTTGACTTAGTCTGTATGTTGTTGTTTTTCACTGGACTTTCATTGCAGTCTCTTTTGTTTACAGTTACGTTCCACGAATACAGCTTTTCAATGTCTGGTGATGGATTTATATTTATACTGTATTTCTCCGCCTTTTGCTTCCAGTCTTCTTTCAACATCGTCAGAGGCTGGAAGCTGTTCGTTAATTCTAAGTTAAAACTCGATTGGTCACGTTTCACACACTTTGTATTTTTAAGGTTGATGTAATCATCCCTTTGCATTCTTCCCCCCCCCCCCCCCCCCCCAAAAAAAAAAAAAAAATTGACACAGAGCTGTGCCATTTGCAATTCAATATGGCGAACGTGGTTTCTGGTAATTTCAAGCTCTTGATGTAATGCAGCTGTAACGTTTACTCCCTCATATGTACGATTATTTCCTGTAGCAATAACTCGTCTGATGCACTGCACAAAGCCACAATGACACCATGTGTTTCTTGGTCCTAAATGCTTTAAACACGATGAGTGGATCCACACATGAGTTATCGAACATGACACCTTTACCAACATTTTTCTTGCACTTCACGCACTTTAGATGCAAAAAATTGCCGTTTTTCGCAGGACGATTTACTATTGCTTGTATACGTGACGCCATTTTGGATATAATGAGGTCGCAAAAGTGCAGTAATATTTCGATCGACATATTCGTGTGAACGACCTTTTTTCTTATGAAACTAAATATGTCACGATTACGTGGCAATCTAAGTGCGAAAAACTGTGAAATTGTCTGCGTTAGTCCTTATTCCGACAGTGTGTATCAGAAAACAATCTTCAGCCAGCAAAGCGAATAAAAACTAATGGAAATTCGTTTTGTTTGTGATTTATGTTATTGCTAAGAGTGAAATGTAAACCAAGTCGTATACAGTGCGACTGCAGTGCTGTTTAAATGCGGCGCGTCCGCAGTTTCCCTCTCCTCACGCTCAGACAGCGTGGCGTGGCAACGCGTGAAATGTGCAGCGTGGCTGTGTGCTATGGCACTGGTGCCAGAGCACAGTTCATGTGCGGAATCCGTGACCGCTCCTGATCTAAGGCAACAGTGTAAATTACTCCACAGTGTAAATTACTCTGTCATGTAACTGAAAATGTACTTCGCACACCTGTAAACATAGCATCTACATCTACATCTACATCTACATTTGTACTCCGCAAGCCACCCAACTGTGTGTGGCGGAGGGCACTTTACGTGCCACTGTCATTACCACCCTTTTCTGTTCCAGTCGCGTATGGTTCGCGGGAAGAACGACTGTCTGAAAGCCTCCGTGCGCGCTCGAATCTCTCTAATTTTACATTCGTGATCTCCTCGGGAGGTATAAGTAGGGGGACGCAATATATTCGATACCTCATCCAGAAACGCACCCTCTCGAAACCTGGCGAGCAAGCTACACCGCGATACAGTGCGCCTCTCTTGCAGAATCTGCACTTGAGTTTGCTAAACATCTCCGTAACGCTATCACGGTTACCAAATAATCCTGTGACGAAACGCGCCGCTCTTCCTTGGATCTTCTCTATCTCTTCCGTCAACCCGATCTGGTACGGATCCCACACTGATGAGCAATACTCAAGTATAGGTCGAACGAGTGTTTTGTAAGCCACCTCCTTTGATGATGGACTACATTTTCTAAGCACTCTCCCAATGAATCTCAACCTGGTACCCGCCTTACCAACAATTAGTTTTATATGATCATTCCACTTCAAATCGTTCCGTACGCATACTCCCAGATATTTTACAGAAGTAACTGCTACCAGTGTTTGTTCCGCTATCATATAATCATACAATAAAGGATCCTTCTGTCTATGTATTCGCAGTACATTACATTTGTCTATGTTAAGGGTCAGTTGCCACTCCCTGCACCAAGTGCCTATCTGCTGCAGATCTTCCTGTATTTCGCTACAATTTTCTAATGCAGCAACTTCTCTGTATACTACAGCATCATCCGCGAAAAGCCGCATGGAACTTCCGACACTATCTACTAAGTCATTTATATATATTGTGAAAAGCAATGGTCCCATAACACTCCCCTGTGGCACGCCAGAGGTTACTTTAACGTCTGTAGACGTCTCTCCATTGATAACAACATGCTGTGTTCTGTTTGCTAAAAACTCTTCAATCCAGCCACACAGCTGGTCTGATATTCCGTAGGCTCTTACTTTGTTTATCAGGCGACAGTGCGGAACTGTATCGAACGCCTTCCGGAAGTCAAGAAAAATAGCATCTACCTGGGAGCCTGTATCTAATATTTTCTGGGTCTCATGAACAAATAAGGCGAGTTGGGTCTCACACGATCGCTGTTTCCGGAATCCATGTTGATTCCTACATAGTAGATTCTGGGTTTCCAGAAATGACATGATACGCGAGCAAAAAACATGTTCTAAAATTCTACAAGAGATCGACGTAAGAGATATAGGTCTATAGTTTTGCGCATCTGCTCGACGACCCTTCTTGAAGACTGGGACTATCTGTGCTCTTTTCCAATCATTTGGACCCCTCCGTTCCTCTAGAGACTTGCGGTACACGGCTGTTAGAAGGGGGGCAAGTTCTTTCGCGTACTCTGTGTAGAATCGAATTGGTATCCCGTCAGGTCCAGTGGACTTTCCTCTATTGAGTGATTCCTGTTGCTTTTCTATTCCTTGGACACTTATTTCGATGTGAGCCATTTTTTCGTTTGTGCGAGGATTTAGAGAAGGAACTGCAGTGCGGTCTTCCTCTGTGAAACAGCTTTGGAAAAAGGTGTTTAGTATTTCAGCTTTACGCGTGTCATCCTCTGTTTCAATGCCATCATCATCCCGTAGTGTCTGGATATGCTGTTTCGAGCCACTTACTGATTTAACGTAAGACCAGAACTTCCTAGGATTTTCTGTCAAGTCGGTACATAGAATTTTACTTTCGAATTCAATGAACGCTTCACGCATAGCCCTCCTTACGCTAACTTTGACATCGTTTAGCTTCAGTTTGACTGAGAGGTTTTGGCTGCGTTTAAACTTGGAGTGGAGCTCTCTTTGCTTTCGCAGTAGTTTCCTAACTTTGTTGTTGTACCACGGTGGGTTTTTCCCGTCCCTCACAGTTTTACTCGGCACGTACCTGTCTAAAACGCATTTTACGATTGCCTTGAACTTTTTCCATAAACACTCAACATTGTCAGTGTCGGAACAGAAATTTTCGTTTTGATCTGTTAGGTAGTCTGAAATCTGCCTTCTATTACTCTTGCTAAACAGATAAACCTTCCTCCCTTTTTTTATATTCCTATTAACTTCCATATTCAGGGATGCTGCAACGGCTGCATAGTGGCCAGAATTCGTATTGTAAACATGGACTGGTACTGGACTATGTGGTAATTTGGGTCATGATTCACAATATCACACAAGAAATACTATATTCACACTTGTTCCATTAATAGAAATTTTAAAGCGAAAGGAAGAGCAATTTTGTTCATACTTACCACAAGCTGTTTTTTGGGATAAAATTTTCTCTGCACACCATGCATGTTCACATTCCTCACAACTTTTTGTCACTTTGGAAATCAGACATGCTAAATTTTGGCTCTGTCTAGTATTTACGTTAACGACCTAGAGCATAACACTCCTGTGTCGGTATGATTCAGCAGATTTATCTGCCAGTGCCTATTCTTAATAGCGTGTAACTGACATATAACTACATTAACCCGATTAACACAGCTTTGAATGCTATGATGTTACTTTTTGCTGTTGTAATGTTCTTAAGAACAGTTGAATGCACACAGCATTGGGTATTACAAGGTCAAATGCACATAGAAATGGCACTGGATGGACATGTGGCTGTGTTGTGGTGAAGATATGGTGTTGTTTTGCACCCAGATATGGCATGGTCACAGACTTCTTTCATTGTTTGTGCCACATACGTTTGCAGCCACGGCAGATGATCCAAAGTGATGCATGACAGTAAAGTCCAAGTGGCACTCTGGTGTTTTTATTTGTGGGTCAAATGTGGTGCCACACAGTCTGATTGACAGTGAGACTGAACTTAATGACAGCTACCACCTGAGAGTTCATACATTTCAGTTCTAGCATAAATGTAAACAGGTTTATCTGAAGCTTCTAACCTGGAGCATTGTTACAAATAAAATTATGTACATGCAAGTGTTCAGTGAACGCAATGAAATGAAATGTGAGAACGTTTTTAGGAAGTATGTCGGATGACACTCTGTAATAAATCTAGGAGATAGCTATTGTGGTCATAATTAATTGTTTTTGGTTTCTTATAGTTGTGTTGCCAAACTGAGGTCTTGAGAATATCCCAACACAAATGGGAATAATGTTGTGTAAGATATAAAAATCTTGAATGATAACATCAACTTTCGAAGGGTTGCAACTCAGTTGTGTATTAGTAGCTCATTACTCAGGAACTGTCATAAATTTAAGAACATAAACCTTAATAAATTTTGCATAGGGCACATGGCAGCATGTGTGACAAAAATAGAATTCCATAATTAATCCTTCGTAATCATAAGTTTGTACTGATGACCCACATGTAATTATAATCTGTTCACAAATCACCTTAACCTCTGTTGGCCGGTTAAACAACAAAAAAGATAGAAATAGCGGTTGACAGCTATTTTAATGCAAATTTTCGTAAAAACTTTCAGTAAGAATTTATTACTGTCAGTTAACTTGCTACTGTTAATTCCCCAACAAAAGAAGCTAACTGCTCAAAAACAACCATTGACAATATGTTTATAAAAAGGTTTAATGAACAAGATAATATTACAAAGCAAAACAATGGAAACACGAGGTTGGAATATCAATAACATAAGGAAAAGTATGGATTGCTACTTACTCACCTTGAGTTACAGACAGGCGCAATTAAAAAACTGTTACGATTTAGCTTTCAGCCAAAACCTTCTACAGAAAAGAAAACACAGACATTTTCATTCACAGAAGCAAGCACAGCTGACACACACATGATCACCATCCCTGGTAGCTAAGAGCAGAATGCAACTGTCACATTGAATAAAAGCAGCAATCTGGAGGGGTTGCAGAAGAGGATGGGGAAGGGATATTAGGATAGGGAAGGGATAGGTGGGGGAAGAGAGAAGCACTGTCTGGCAGAGCATGCAGGGACAAGATGGAGGCATGAAGACTGCCAGTCACACCATTGGGAGATTGTGGGGTAGGGAGGGAAAGGGGGGATGGAGAGCAGAAAAGGAGAGGAGCAGGGAAGGGGAAAGACAGGCCGGTGCCTTGGCAGAGGGCAGCACATAATGAGAGTGAGGGGATGTGAATTGGGAGAAGATGATAGGGCGGAGGGGACGGAAACTATTGGGTAGAGGGTGGGAGACAGTAGGTTACCATATGTTGAGGCTGGGATAATTTCAGGAGTGGATAATATGTTGTAAGGATAATTACTAGCTGCACAGCTGATAGCTGATGGGAGGATCCAGATGGCCTGGATTCTGAAGCAGACATTTTTAAATCAAGCATGTTGTGTGCATTTTGAGCCACAATTTGGAGGTAGCCGTTAATCCTGGTGGACAGCTGGTTGGCAGTCATGCTGAAGGAAAAAGTTGTGCAATGACTGAAGCAGAGCAGGCATATGACACAGCTGCTTTCACAGGTGGCCTCTGATGGAGTAGGACGAGCCTGTGACGCGACTGGAATAGGAAGTGCTGGGTGAATGGATTGGGCAGGTCTTGCGCCTAAATCTTTTATAGGGATTTGATCCCCATCACAAAGGACTGGGATTGGGAGTGTCACATGGATGGAATAGGATCTTGTGGAGTTAGGGTGAGCCATGGAACACCACATTAGGAGAATTGGAAAGCATTTGGGTAGGATGTCCCTCATTTCAGGGCATGATGATAGGTTACCCTTACAAGACATTGTCAACTTCCAGAATTATCCCGGTGCCAACCAATGGTAATGCATTCTCTCCACACCCTCCACCCAACAGTTTCCACCTCATCTGTCTTATTAGCTCCTCCCCATTTGCATCCCCTCACCCTCATTGTGTGCCGCCCTCTGCCAATGCCCCCACCCATCTTTCCTTTTCCATGCTCTTCTCCTTCTCTGCTCCCCATTCCAACCCCCTCCTCCTCGCCCCTCCCCCCCGCCACCTTCCTGCCGCAGAACCTTCCGAAGCTGCGCCTGACAATCCTCAAACCTCTATCTAGTCCATGCATTCTCCGCCAGACAGCGCTCTTCTCACCCCCCACCCATACCCTACTATCCCTTCCCCTTCCGCCTTCCGCACCCCTTCAAGGTAACTGCTTTTGTTCAATGTGACATTTGCATTCCAGTCTGAGCTGCCAGGAATGGTTATCACGTGTGCATGAGGTGTGCTTGCTTGCGTTAATGAATGTGTGTGTGTGTGTGTGTGTGTGTGTGTGTGTGTGCGTGTTTTCTTCTCTGAAGAAGGCTTTGGCCAAAAACTATCGTAATAGTCATTTTGTTGTACCTGTCTGCAACTCAAAGTGTTATCTTTACAGTGAGAAGCAAAATATGCTTTTCCTTATATTACAAAATCCTTAGTTAATGACCTCTCAGACCATGACATGCAGTTCCTTTTGTGAAATGTTAATACTGGATAAGATAAAAAAATCTACTAAATCTGATTTCAAGTGGGTAGGCATTAAGCCAGAAAATGATTACTATAGGAAACTCCTCAAAGACATGAATGAAAGTGATGTGTATGGCATTCATGACGGTAATGAAAAATGCAAATCTTTTTTTAATAAAGTCTTTATCTTAACTGAAAATCGTTTTTCCCTAAAAATAACCCATATTAAATCAAGGTCCACAAAAATCCATGGATTATTCAAGGAATAACGGTATCTGGCAAGACAAAAAGGGACTGTATCTGTCAATCAGAAACAGCTCTGATGTTGTCCACCTGCTTAGCTGAGTGGTAACGTGCTCGCCTCCCATGCAAGCGGGCCCAGGTTTGATTCCCGGCCAGTTTGGAGATTTTCTCCACTCGGGGACTAGGTGTTGTGTTGTCCTCATCATCATTTCATCCTCATCAGGACGCCCAGTGTGGTGTCGACTGAAATAAGACTTGCACTTTGCGGCTGAACTTCCCTGGATGGGGCCTCCTGGCAAACGATGCCATACGCTCATTTCCATTTAGCTCTGATGTTGATGCTGTAGCTCATTACAAGATATACTGCAAAATATTAAAGTTAGTAATATGGGCTACAAAGCAAATACATTAAGTGCAAAAGTTAATTGCATCACATAACAAAACAAAGGCAGTTTGGGACATAGTGGAGGAGGGGACTGGCAGAACAAGAGCTGAAGAGGGGCAGATGCCAGTAAGAGTAAATGAGACATTGGTAACAGATGTGAGCTGTGTTGCAAAATTTTTTACCAAGCATTTTGTAACTGTTACTAGAAGATACTGCCATGTAATATCTGAGGCCAGTCATTACAAATAACTTTAATTTATAAATAACATCCCCATTACCAACAGAAGTAATTTACATCATAAAACGTTTTAAAAAGTGTTCTTGTAGTTTTGATAAAATATCACAAAGTTAATTAAAGAGTGTGTTTCTGAGTTCCACAACATATTATGCTATATTTGTAACCAGTCACTTATCAGTGAAACATGTCTTCAATGATTCAAATATGCTGAAGTAAGGAGATAAGGAAATATCATAAAATTCGTCCTGCTTCAGTAATGGTAGCATTCTCGAATATTTTAGAAACGGTACAATAAAATCGCTTTCTGATTCGCCTGACAACAAATAACATATTGCCAAAGTCAGAGTTCAGGTTTCTAAATGGTTTAATTGATGAGAAGGTTATCCACACATATAATGAGAATGTACTGAACTCATTAAACAATAAATTATGGGCTACTGGTATATTTTGTGATCTGTCAAGAGCATTTGACTGTATAAATCGCAATATCCTGTTAAGTAAATTATAATTAGAAATTGCTCCTAAATGGTTCAAATCCTATATCTCTGACAGAAAACAGAGGGTGTCAGATGGAGGAGATATGTTGAAACGGTACAGTAGTTTCCGCTCTATAAGCAGCAGGTTTCGCTGCTCGCTTGCACCGGGAAATAGAAACAGAGGTGGCTCCGCAGCCAATTTTATTACATGATGCGGCCGGCCGCGGGTGCAACAGAACCCATGTGGACGGGTTGAAAGAAATGTGTCAGGCTTCATAATACGTATTTATATGTGTCGTGTATTATGCATTTCTTGTACGTGAATGTGATTCTGCACATGAACTTTCCTAATCCTCCTCACACCTTTCCGTAAAGCATGGCCAAATCTTTGTTGGGAAGTAGTTCTGTAGTATAGTAGTGCCAACCTTACTCCTGGCTAGAGGATCAGAGAGACAGCACAGGCAGGTAAAAGTCAAAGACTTTCCAGTGTCACAAGATTTGGGGTGGAGAGGTTGGTCACGGCCAAGTGGTTCGACCAGCCCCTCCACCGGGGCCCAGGAAGACCTCAGGGTGCCCGCCATATTCTAGGAGTGTTACAGAAGATGGGTATGTGAGCAGACGTGCCCTCAGTGCGTCTGTCTCAATGTTCACGCATGGAAGAGAGGTATTTGAATATTTGTACTAATTCTTTTATTTCTAGCTTTGGATTGTGTAATGAAATGAATGATCTCGTTAATTTAGGAAATTTGACCCCCTGTGTTAATGTATCTGGTCCCCAGTTTGCCTGTTATCCTCCTCGCATAGTGGATGTCCTATGTAAAATATCGGGAGGCTTCAGTGGTATACATTTGGCCAACGCAATTCCGCCTTGCCCATAGAAAAGTGAGTGCAGATTCCTATATAATATACACGAGCTATAAGTTGTAATATTGTAATATCTGTAAACTGCAACAATTGTTGCAATGGCTGTAAAATCGAGTGATAATATTTAAAATAAATATGTAATCAATTGTCATCAATCTTTAACATACCTTAAAAATCACAAAGAAGTCGTATTAAAGGAATTTATTTAAAATAAAAGCTATAGAATGCAGGGACCCACACATCAGTGTGTGAGCCCTCCAGCCCCTTGCCTAGTATCGTACAGAAAGGACACGCTTTCTAGGTAGCGCTCTCAAGCTCCTCTCCCCAGTTATCCGTTGCGCAATTTTGATTCAGGGCTTGACATCAACTTTCATCTGGCGTCCCTAGGCAAGGAGGAAAGACGCTAAACTTTCAATGTATTATTCTATCATCCATTATACAACTGGGAACTAATTATATGTGGTGTCCCACAATATTCATCTCAGGGCATGAACTTTTTCTTGTGAATGTCAGTGACTACATTACCAGATGTCTAATTTGTTTTGTTTGTAGATGATAAAAATATTGAAATAAACAGGAAAGCAAGTGTAGTCTTAGAAAGATCGGTTAATGATATTTTCATGAACATTAATAAATGGTTCCTAGACAAGTCTTTGTCACTGAACTTTGAATAAAACACACTGTATACAGTTTAGAACTTGTAAGAGGTTTCCTGCCAGTATATACCTAAAATAAAATGTTAAGTAAATAGAATAACAGCGTTAAATCCTTATAATTACAGCTTGATAACAAACTCAGCTGGGAGAAGCATACCACAGAACTGCTTGAGCACCTAACAAATTCCTGTTCGAGTGGATCTGTTGTCAGACATATGTGATATAAAAATTAAAAAACTAGCACAATTTGTTGACTGTCATTGTATAATGTCATACAGGATTATTTCTTTGGGGTAACTCTAAGTCTAAAAACATCTAATAAGAATTATTTGTGGTGTAAACTCAAGAACATCCTACAGAGGCCTGTTTAGAAAACCAGTGATACTCACTACTTCTTCCCAATATATTTATTCC
The DNA here is from genome assembly GCF_021461395.2 of Schistocerca americana. Taxonomy (NCBI): domain Eukaryota; kingdom Metazoa; phylum Arthropoda; class Insecta; order Orthoptera; family Acrididae; genus Schistocerca; species Schistocerca americana. The sequence goes on along the minus strand of NC_060130.1, from coordinate 137,083,322 downwards.
TTAATGAAATTTGACATTAAAAATTATCTCTTTTTCAAACCAACAGCTCTATCCATGGAATCAGTACTAGAAATAAGAGTAATAAGTCACTTATTTTGATTCAGAAACTTGTCCATTGTTTAAGAATACACATTTCCAATAACTAGCCAGCAGTAATAAAACATTCAACTATTAATAAAGTTCAGTTTAAGAGGAGCCTAAATAATTTGTTGGTGGGCAACTCCTTCTACTGCACTGATGAATCGACTCATGGTATGTTACTAATAATAAAATAACATATAATATGACTTTTGTACAAATTCAGTGCAGTAATGCGATCATTGTAAATAAGTGTTGTAAAATGATTTTTCGTTTTGATGTTATATGACTCCAATTGCCAAATACTGTATAAGAGGAAGCTATCACGAAATATGTAATGATTTGACTGGCAGCATTAGATGCAGGCTGAAGGAGGTGTTGGTGTAGCTGTGCAAGTAGTTCACAGTTGAAGTGCCTATCTGTCACTCATTGGTTCCGCCATCTGGCCAATATTTTTTCTCCCCATCATGGTAGGTGTCAATGGCCTTCATAGTGGCTTATCTTGTCTTCATGAGCACAACACAGCAGCAAATTATTTGTAGTCTTTAAGAGAACTATTGTAGAACAAGCTCATAAAAACTGTATCAAAAAACTCACAACATTTTTAACAAAATTCATCCAACTTATTTTAAGGGTATTCAGTTTTATAGCCATGAGAGAATATTATTATTCTGAGCAATAAGTGATTTTAGATCAGTCAGACTTGTGGTAAAATTATATCTTTGAGGAAGCTTGGATGTCAGATTTTGGAGAAAGCAAATAATTGGATAATTATTCAGTTCCTTGGCACAAATGAAACTGGTAATGATACACTTTTTTTCAAATTACATTTTCAAATGCAAGTGCCAAGCTCAATGGAAATCATTTGGCCCTTTTGTTCAGGAACACTAAAATTCACTGTCAGTCTCAATTTCGAAAACAGTCAGATCCAAATTAAGTTTCTGAAGGTAAAGTTTTGTCTTTATCCATAAAATTATTCGCAGAAGTAGCAGACAGAATGGGAAAGCAGGTGCAGCAGAAAAAATCATTAAGTTGAAATTGAATAAGAGAGAATAAATGTTTAATGACGAGTTATTAAATTTTGATCTGGAAGTAAAATTACAAATATGCTGGTAACAATAATTTTAGTTATTCAGCATTCAAATTCTGCCAGACAAAAGTCCTGTTGGGCGTGTATAATGGCCCAAAAACGATAAGGAGATACAAAATTACACGACCTTTTAATTCACAGGACCAGATTAGAATATGGTTTTCGACGGAAATTATCGTTCCTTTCTCCCTGATTTAATAATTACTATGGCCTGTGCGTATCAAACTATAGGTGTCAGATGATGGAATGGTACTATGCTTTGCCTTCCTGCAGTTAGAATTTTATTTGAGAAAATACCTGTTTATGTTATGAATTGACTTCGTTCTTAATTTACCACAAAATGATACTGTAATTATTCTAAATGCTCTGAATACAAAGGAAAGGTGCCTATTCTGGGGGAGTTCACTAATGTTGCAATATCATGCAGTGTGTGAGATTGTGAAACCTATCAGGGTAATGGACCTACCCAGATTCCGTCATACTCCCCTTAAGACTCCATGGCGATAAATTACGTAATGAAATTGCTATCTTGAAATGCCCTAACAGAGAATCATAAGATGGGAAATTGCAGTACTCTTACTATACAACTATCCATTCAATCAATAGAATAAATCAGTGAATTGAAGGGAACTATGTCTACCTTCAAATAAAAATGCCAATAAAACATAAACTGATTACTTATTATATTCGCCAATTACAAAGTACATGCATCAACATTCTATGAGAAAACAAACTCAATCACTGATGACAACTAACAAGATTGGCAAGTGGAGGGAGGGCTACCATATTCTATCTGCACATTAAATCATTAATCCAATACAACCCAACGATTAATTTAGAAACTGCAGTGGTCTATTGAATACCACAACAAACGATACTAAAGCACAAACTGGGTTTATCGGAGCTGTGGCAATGGTATGCTCCCTATATAACATTAAACCCCGTCTAGTGAGCTGTGCTGCTGTGTAGTCTCACCAGTCTGCTGTGGCAGTAAGTCGGACCGTGGTCATAATGGAGAATCAGAATCTCGCTCTTCAATACATTTTCCTGTAATAGATGAACCTAAGAGACTTTAGATGCAACTAAAGAGTCCAGCCTATCGCCAGACGTGAAAAGGGCAGATAAATTTAGTATAAGTGGCAGGAGGCAAGCCGGGTCAAGCCGCCCCTCCCCTCTCCCACACATACACATACTGTATGGACGCCCTCGAATCTAGGGCAAGCAGTAATCTGCTTTTTGATTGCAAGGTTATTTGGAGCGGTCTACTTGTGAGCAGTAACAATGGAAAGTGTTTTAAACAGCATCTGGAATACGGGACTCTTCCCATGTAGCAAGCAAATACTCATACTTAGAGATAATGACTTTGCTATACGCCAGGAGTCTGATGTACAAGATGCAAACAACAGAGTGAATATGAGTCTACATGGTATCTGGCCCAGTCTCAAAATCAGAAATCTAATCAAGAGCCACCAGATTTAGTCAAATCGTCATTTTCTGAATCTGTTAATTACAAATATTGTCTCCAAATAAGTGAACGTTTGAAAAAATTCAGAGAGAAGAATGTTGTAGTGGAATCAAAGGAGGCAGAAGTGACATTTTTGTTCTTGAAAAACAAAAAGAGGAGAACACAAAACTATAATATTCCTGTTATTTGGAGTCTGATACATGTTTAATACAGGACAGTGCTTCAGATGTACGGTCTGAAGAAAAACGCACTGAATGCATATTCTGCAGTGGAATGGAATGCTATTCTTTGGCTCCCAAACAATGTTAACCTGGAAAACAGCTATTGTATGCAATGAGTGCACTTCTTTTGCACAATAAATGCAGAAAATGTTTGAGTGACGGTAATGAAGAGAATATTTGATTTTAGGGTTTACCTGTTCTTGTATTGGTCGATATTAAATGTTTCCTCTGACTGTGTCATATCAGGCCATCATTACTATTTCGATTTAAATAGACTCGTATGTGGTTTCTGTTTCAGATTTACATTTATTAAGTGTTAAGAAGCACGAATTCAATAAATGATTCCACATAGATTTCCAGTTAACAAAAATGCAGCTATAGCAAATGTTGTAACATAAGGGGGAGTAAAGTGAGGTGAGGAAAGTTTCACATCACTGCTTTCATATGGCATCATATTTTGGGGTAATTCATCGAGGAATAGTATTCATTCCAGAAAAGTGTGTAATCAGAATACTAACTGGAGCCCACCGAATATCACCTTGCAGATATTTATGTAAGGAACTCGGAAAATTCACAGTACCCTCGCAATACTTATAATCACTTATGAACCTTGTTATTAATAAACCATTCCAGTTCAAAAATGATAGCAAAGTTCATAGCCACAACACTAGAAGAAATGATGATCTTCACGATTCTGGGTTAAATCTGATTTTGGCAGAAAGGGCTGAATTATGCTACCACAAAAATTTTTGGTCCTTTAATAAATAGAATTAAAAGTCTGATAGATAGCCAACAAGGGCTTAAAAATAAATTAAAATAATTTCTGAACAACAACTACTTCCACTTAATAGAGAAATTTTTAGATATAAAGTAGTAACTGAAAAAAAATTATCATGCGAACATAACTTATGCTAAACTGACACACTGCACATCATTATGAAATGTTGTATACATGATCTAAGGAACAAGTATTAATGAAATGATAATTAAATGGACACCCTAGCTGCAAACAGGCGTTGATGTACTTCATTGGGGACATGTTGAAAATGTGTGCCACGACCGGGACTCGAATCCAGGATCTCCTGCTTACATGGCAGACGCTCTATCCATCTGAGCCACCGCGGGCACAGAGGATAGTACGTCTGCAGGGACTTATCCCTTGCACGCTCCCCGTGAGATCCACATTCCCAACATGTCCACACCACTACATTCGTAGTGCGCTTAATAGATGTTTGCCCATCATACTCATTACTCGTGGCAGATTAATCTACCAAGTCCCGTACGAGTTCGGGCATAGCGTGTGCGTTCGCACAAGAAGGTCAATGGCCGGGAAGCCATATTTTAACTATATATGACGGTAGTATCTGTTCCCAAAAGAACAGTTACCGTGGATGACCATGCAGCTTTGCTAGAAATGAAATGATAATTAAATGGACACCCTAGCTGCGAACAGGCGTTGATGTACTTCATTGGGGACATGTTGAAAATGTGTGCCCCGACCGGGACTCGAACCCGAACTCGTACGGGACTTGGTAGATTAATCTGCCACGAGTAATGAGTATGATGGGCAAACATCTATTAGGCGCACTACGAATGTAGTGGTGTGGACATGTTGGGAATGTGGATCTCACGGGGAGCGTGCAAGGGATAAGTCCCTGCAGACGCACTATCCTCTGTGCCCGCGGTGGCTCAGATGGATAGAGCGTCTGCCATGTAAGCAGGAGATCCCGGGTTCGAGTCCCGGTCGGGGCACACATTTTCAACACGTCCCCAATGAAGTACATCAACGCCTGTTCGCAGCTAGGGTGTCCATTTAATTATCATTTCATTTCTAGCAAAGCTGCATGGTCATCCACGGTAACTGTCCTTTCGGGAACAGATACTACCGTCATATATAGTTAAAATATGGCTTCCCGGCCATTGACCTTCTTGTGCGAATGCACACGCTATGCCCGAACTCGTACGGGACTTGGTAGATTAATCTACCATGAGTAATGAGTATGATGGGCAAACATCTATTAGGCGCACTACGAATGTAGTGGTGTGGACATGTTGGGAATGTGGATCTCACGGGGAGCGTGCAAGGGATAAGTCCCTGCAGACGCACTATCCTCTGTGCCCGCGGTGGCTCAGATGGATAGAGCGTCTGCCATGTCAGCAGGAGATCCCGGGTTCGAGTCCCAGTCGGGGCACACATTTTCAACATGTCCCCAATGAAGTACATCAACGTCTGTTTGCAGCTAGGGTGACCATTTAATTATCATTTCATTTCTAGCAAAGCTGCATGGTCATCCATGGTAACTGTTCTTTCGGGAACGGATACTACCGTCATATATAGACAAGTATTAATGCAATGTAATTTAATGCCAAACAGCGCTGAATGCTACTTTTAGATGTTTCTCTCAAGAGGATACCACCTTATTGTAGCACTAACTTTGTGGGTGGAGAGGTTTATGAGTTTGCGTGAAGCTGAGTGCTATGCCAGCAGCTACTGGCAGGATCTCGCAAGCTGGAAATGTCTCAGCGGATGAAACTGACGAAGGGTGTCTCACAATGTCACATTTCTTAGTACATACTTTTCCATAGTCCTTTTCCCCTACACTCTAGGCCCAACAGCAAAGCAGAAGGAAGAGGAACGCTCCACGTCTGAGTTTCCAAACAATCGTATAGCCAAAAGGTACCAAGTCACAAGAATTGGCTGTAAAGACGCTGTTCTACTGTCCTTAAGCTTGCAGCAGTTTGCTGCAGTTCTGTTGTCTGAAATCACTTGTTCATACCTGTCTGCTGTGATGAATGGTTCCAGAATCATAGCGAGTGGGATATTTCCTTGCAGAGAGAGATCCACCTTAAATAAAATCATGTGATTGGCAATTCTACCTGGCATTGTCCTCAAAGTTGAATTACAGTGGAATAAGAACGGTCTTAGCATGCTTAAGCGAGTATAGAAGCTGCTAGTCTGGACCTGCACGTTAGTGGCAGGTTGTGATGGTCGCCTTCCTGAGAACTCCTGAGACTACTCAACAATCTGGTGCTGCATCTGGGACTAGACAGACCTATTGGATAACCACTGCACATTCCAAATGGGGAAGGGTGTAGAAAAGGTGTGCTAAAGATCGGTAATTACACTTGCACTTGGCTGGTGATCTGTACCCAGCGGTCACTCCTAATCTGCGAACGAAAACCGAGGTATAACAATATGGTTATGAGTATTGGGACATGGAATGTCAGAACATTATGGACTTAAATGGTAACAGATTAGAAAAAAGAACAACTCTCACCCATGAGATAGTCAGATTAGATATCGACATTGCTGCCTCATGTGAAACCAGGCTATCAGGCGAAGGATCCATCAGTGAGATTAGCTCCTTCACCATCTTTTGGAAAGGAAAGGATGCAGGGCAACCATATGTCTGTGTTGTAGCATTTGCAGTAAAAATATAAGCACTGAAAGAAAATCGATTACCCATGTTTATTATCCCTGTTGCTGTCAGTGAAAAAATTATGAATCTTTGAATTCCTTTCATCTTTGGCTATGCTCCCACTTTAGACAGTGATGAAGATATAATCAGTTCAAATGTTCAAATGTGTGTGAAATCTTATGGGACTTAACTGCTAAGGTCATCAGTCCCTAAGCTTGCACACTACTTAACCTAAATTATTCTAAGGACAAACACACACACCCATGCCCGAGGGAGGACTTGAACCTTCGCTGGGACCAGCTGCAATATAATCAGTTCTACCATTAACTGAACTTTGTTTTCGTCCAGATACATACCAAAGATGAACTCTTGTTTGCTTGAGAACTTCATTGCTAGGGTAAGAAGAGAGAGTGGCTTTTGGGGAAACATCATAGATAATCAACATACCGGAAACCTCATGGACTGCTACTTCTTGGTCTCTTTGCTGAGTATGAGCTTTTTATCTCCGACAGGCAATTCTGCTTACCTAACCGCTATAAGAGTGAATGTTTACATTCATGCTGCAAACACTTATTATCTCATAAAAGGCATATATGGAACTGTTCGTTCCTCATCAGGACCCCGGAAAAGCTGCTGGTAGTACAAGCATCCTCACTGACATTCAGGACATCTTGAGTCGCTGGAAAAAACACTTCAGTTTACTCTTAAACCATAGCTTGACTGCTGCTGATGATTTCCTCAAACATGTCACATAACTTTGAAGTCAGTCCCACTGACATTTCGTGAATTTAATAAGGTTCTAGGTAGTATGAAGAAGAGAAAGGCTTTCAGACTTGACAGCATCCCCATGGAGATCATTTTAAGTTGTGATGTTATGAGTATGTAGGTGGGTTATTCGTCCACCTAGTACTGGTACTGAGAAGAGCCGAATTTGCTTGCTGGGGTGACTGGAAGTTGGCTGCATGAGGATGTCACATGGCCAGTAGTAGGGTAAACTTCGTTTTGGTGCACTTTGTTATTGCAGGTTGTCCACATTCAGGGACAAACCTATTGTTCTCCTTTGACTGACAGGTCCCTAATCTATTGTTCTGCTAAGAGAATTAAGATCCCCTGGGGATAATCTATACTTTCGATTGATAGGTTATGGCCCCCTGAGGATAATGCTTCCTTCCGAATGGCACGTCCTTAACCTATTGTTACCCCACACTCCCCCTCCTCCTCCTCCTCCTCCTCTACCTCCTACTCCACCATCCCTCAGGGAACTCCCCTCGCCCATACATGCACACTTTTGATATAAATTTGATTGACTAATTAATTAAGTTGATCAATTAATTAAATCCACAGTCTGGAAAACACCCCAGTCCCTCCCTCCCCACCACCACCAGGAAACTGGTGGGACAAAAATTCAGTTGATCACTCATTTGGATGGAAATCGATTGCAGTGTATGCAATATTGCTTAAACGATTTTGACAATGTGTGGAATATTGGATATTTGAACAATTTATGGGATTCAAGGTGACATGTGGAATATAGTTTATTTACTTAGTTAAAGAATTTGTCAGGAAATCGATTACAGTGTATTGAATATTGTTTATGTAAGCAATTTATGTGATACAAGGATGTGTATGGAATATGGTCTGTTTATCTAGTTAAAGAATTTGAGGGGAAATTGACTACAGTGTATGGAATACTGGTTATTTAAACAATTTACAGGATACAAGATGGTGTATGCGATATAGCTTATTTAAAGAATTCGTTAGCAAATCACAGTACGGAATATTTAAACAATTGCGGCGATTTTTTCTTCTGATCGCATATGGAAATGGTGAGTAGACTTAGTTTATATGTGCTGCTGGAGTCAGGGATGTTAAGGCTCATATTATTTATTTTCCTCACTTTTCGAAGTACATTCGTGTCTAATCACAGACAGGAAAATCAGAACAATTACATGTCTAAAAGTTCATGACATATTTCACAACACAACGTCACTTTCTGCAGATGGACAAATTACTAGAATCTCAGAGGCAAACTATTTTTTACAGATCGAGAAACAGTCAGCAGTCCTACTGTATTGACATTTAAACCCTACAAAAGTGGACTACAGATCATGAATGGAATGAAGTGCAGTATAGTAGCCGCCGTTTGGGGTCTCCAGTGTGTGTCTATATCGTTAAGGCACCGCAACGAAGGTCAAACCACCCGATGTCCTAATTACAGATCACGTAACTAAATACCACGGACCACATATCAGCCTCCTTTGATGTCGCAGCCCCCAAGCAAAGTATTAAGTCGCGTCATTCTGCTAATCACGAAATTCCAGTCTCGCTTGTTGTCTGTGTCTTTCTCGAGGCCACTCCCTTGTTGTCTATGTGCACCAAAGTTCCAAAACATGGACACGGAGGTTTGCATCTCTCCTCAGAATACAGTGTTCCTATTGGCTAATGCTGGAGACAAAGGAGGAGCTGATACAATTTCGATATCAAAAATAGATTGAAATAAGCCATTTTCACTACTGTTTCAAACCGATTATTTAACAATTTATACCAATCAAACAGATCGCTTAAAACACTCACCTCCACCTTACAACGATCCTTCTTCTTAATAAAACATATTTTCCAAGTTTTAGAATCACACACAAACATTATGCAAATCAAGTTATGAAATAGACTGTAGAGTTAAATACACTCCTGGAAATTGAAATAAGAACACCGTGAATTCATTGTCCCAGGAAGGGGAAACTTTATTGACACATTCCTGGGGTCAGATACATCACATGATCACACTGACAGAACCACAGGCACATAGACACAGGCAACAGAGCATGCACAATGTCGGCACTAGTACAGTGTATATCCACCTTTCGCAGCAATGCAGGTTGCTATTCTCCCATGGAGACGATCGTAGAGATGCTGGATGTAGTCCTGTGGAACGGCTTGCCATGCCATTTCCACCTGGCGCCTCAGTTGGACCAGCTTTCGTGCTGGACGTGCAGACCGCGTGAGACGACGCTTCATCCAGTCCCAAACATGCTCAATGGGGGACAGATCCGGAGATCTTCCTGGCCAGGGTAGTTGACTTACACCTTCTAGAGCACGTTGGGTGGCACGGGATACATGCGGACGTGCATTGTCCTGTTGAAACAGCAAGTTCCCTTACCGGTCTAGGAATGGTAGAACGATGGGTTCGATGACGGTTTGGATGTACCGTGCACTATTCAGTGTCCCCTCGACGATTACCAGTGGTGTACGGCCAGTGTAGGAGATCGCTCCCCACACCATGATGCCGGGTGTTGGCCCTGTGTGCCTCGGTCGTATGCAGTCCTGATTGTGGCGCTCACCTGCACGGCGCCAAACACGCATACGACCATCATTGGCACCAAGGCAGAAGCGACTCTCATCGCTGAAGACGACACGTCTCCATTCGTCCCTCCATTCACGCCTGTCGCGACACCACTGGAGGCGGGCTGCACGATGTTGGGGCGTGAGCGGAAGACGGCCTAACGGTGTGCGGGACCGTAGCCCAGCTTCATGGAGACGGTTGCGAATGGTCCTCGCCGATACCCCAGGAGCAACAGTGTCCCTAATTTGCTGGGAAGTGGCGGTGCGGTCCCCTACGGCACTACGTAGGATCCTACGGTCTTGGCGTGCATCCGTGCGTCGCTGCGGTCCGGTCCCAGGTCGACGGGCACGTGCACCTTCCACCGACCACTGGCGACAACATCGATGTACTGTGGAGACCTCACGCCCCACGTGTTGAGCAATTCGGCGGTACGTCCACCCGGCCTCCCTCATGCCCACTATACGCCCTCGCTCAAAGTCCGTCAACTGCACATACGGTTCACGTCCACGCTGTCGCGGCATGCTACCAGTGTTAAAGACTGCGATGGAGCTCCGTACGCCACGGCAAACTGGCTGACACTGACGGCGGCGGTGCACAAATGCTGCGCAGCTAGCGCCATTCGACGGCCAACACCGCGGTTCCTGGTGTGTCCGCTGTGCCGTGCGTGTGATCATTGCTTGTACAGCCCTCTCGCAGTGTCCGGAGCAAGTATGGTGGGTCTGACACACCGGTGTCAATGTGTTCTTTTTTCCATTTCCAGGAGTGTATGTAGGAGGTCTTATACGCACCAACATTCGAGAGCACAAACACCCTACTGCAGCACAACGTTCTACTAAACATTTCTGGTGAAAAAAAAAAAATCCTACCGATCACACAAACTAGCGATCGCTAGGCGAGTGCCGTTCGCCGTCTGCAATGTAGCCCCCTCCCGCACCAGCTGGAGAGAGACCCACACTTCCGAACGCTTGTGTGCGCGCAATACATCTATCAGAAAGGCGATTGGGTTTTGAAAAGTACTATAGGGTTCCTAAATTGATTCTCTTCGCTACATTCTGAGGAAGGAGAAGGAAGAAAGCCTAATTCACGACAGGGTAGACACAAATACCACATCAAGACAGAGTTCGCTGCAATTTATTAAGAAGCACCAAACACGACACACGCAAAGCACGATCCAGTTCACAGTGACAAGTTGTCACGGCGAGATGTCAGAGATCTCTATCAGTCGGGAATCTGACGTCGCGATTGGGTTTTTAAAGCGCTATAGAATTGCTAAATTGGTTCTCTCCGCTACATTCTGAAGGAGGGAGGAAGATTCCGCCGCGTGATAGAATAGAGACAACAGCAAATACCACTAGAAGAAAGAGTCCACTGTGGTTTATTGGGAAGCAATATACACGACAGGTGCGGAGTCTATTTTGCCTTTTCACGGTTCCCGCGGGCTCCCCCCCGCCAGAGGTTCTAGTCCACCCTCGGGCAAGGGTGTGTGTGGTGTCCTTAACGTAAGTTAGCTTAAGTTAGTTTAAGTTAGATTAAGTAGTTTGTGTAAGTATACGGACCGATGACCTCAGCAGTTTGGTCCCATAGGCCGTACACTAATTTCCAAATTTGCACACGACACACTTATACCACGATCCTGTGCATAGTAATAAGCTGCATGGCTAGATGTCGGAGACAGCTGAAAATACTCGCACATTTTGCGCGCTCTTGTCCCGAGGTCCACACGCAACGCGACCCTCCCCATGTACACCGCCAGCGCCGACATAAAGAGGTCAGTGAAAATTTCCGCAGTCGTGGACGCGCGTCTATGACAGAGTGTACTACCCCCGTCCATGGAGGCCATCTGGGGACGATTGGAGTGGTAGGAATTCGGATGTTATGAATACGTCCAGTTCAAACGTCCATCATTTTCAATCTTCTCTCATGTAACACACACATGTCGGCTTCTGTCGCGCTCCAGATGGATGGAGTTTAAAGCTATCAATTGTAAAGTACTGTTCTGTTCTAGTGTCTCTGGCCAGTACCAAGAAGGTATCGGTAGGAGAGAACATAAACACATACACTGCTAAGACTACACAGTTCTGCACTTAAAACTCGCTATAATGTTACATGATTGCGGTTTCCGACCCATTAGTCGTGTGAAATGCAACTCTGCTGCTATCCCAATGTAAGAAATATATCTCCAGCGCATGACATACATTCTCCTTGCAGGATTCTCTGCGACAAACTACGGTCACAAACTGTAAAATGAAAAAACTGCTACCTTATAACACCGATTCTTTGTCATACATGCACGATATAGCTTTCCAGTGGTTCATAACGCCCACTGTTCACACCTGATCACAGTTCAGGAATTATAATATGCTCCCATCAGTCTTTTATAAAATTATTGTTAGTAATGGAGAACGTCTCGTACAAAGAAAGAGACAAACGCATAGCAGCAGTCCAGAATGAGATTTTCACTCTGCAGCGGAGTGTGCGCTGACATGAAACTTCCTGGCAGATTAAAACTGTGTACCCGACCGAGACTCGAACTCGGGATCTTTGCTTTTCGCAGGCAAGTGCTCTACCATCTGAGCTACCGAAACACGACTCACGCGCGCTACTCACAGCTTTACTTCTGCCAGTATCTCGTCTCCTACCTTCCAAACTTTACAAAAGCTCTCCAGCGAACCTTGCAGAACTAGCACTCCTGAAAGAAAGGATACAGCGGAGACATGGCTTAGCCACAGCCTGGGGGATGTTTCCAGAATGAGATTTTCACTCTGCAGCGGAATGTGCGCTGACATGAAACTTTCTGGCAGATTAAAACTGTGTGCCCGACAGAGACTCGAACTCGGGACCTTTGCCTTTCGCGGGCAAGTGCTCTACCATCTGAGCTACCGAAGCACGACTCACGCGCGGTACTCACAGCTTCGTGCTTCGGTAGCTCAGATGGTAGAGCACTTGCCCGCGAAAGGCATAGGTCCCGAGTTCGAGTCTCGGTCGGGCACACAGTTTTAATCTGCCAGGAAGTTTCATGGCAGCGCACACTCCGCTGCAGAGTGAAAATCTCATTCTGGAAACATCCCCCAGGCTGTGGCTAAGCCATGTCTCCGCTGTATCCTTTCTTTCAGGAGTGCTAGTTCTGCAAGGTTCGCTGGAGAGCTTTTGTAAAGTTTGGAAGGTAGGAGACGAGATACTGGCAGAAGTAAAGCTGTGAGTACCGCGCGTGAGTCGTGCTTCGGTAGCTCAGACGGTAGAGCACTTGCCCGCGAAAGGCAAAGGTCCCGAGTTCGAGTCTCGGTCGGGCACACAGTTTTAATCTGCCAGGAAGCATAGCAGCAGTGTGTGACAGGTGAAATTATACAGCATGCCGCCACTAACTCCGTAATAAACAGGACATCTGTCAAGCAGATGAATACACGGACAGTGTAGTACATCACAGACACATGTTGCTAACTTACAACCACCGCAGTTAGGAAACTGAAGACTCGATTTTATGCCCAAGATTCGGCAGGAGAATGGAGTAAGCCACATAAATCTTCGTTCGTCTAGACTAGAGGAATGTGTCCAAATAGGATGGACACGTAACATCACTCATGATATGGAAGTCCTCTGATAACTGAGAGGTTTGCTGTTAATGATCGCAAGTAGACAGTTGTATAAGTCACATACAGAACACGCAGTTGTACAAGAGTCGAACACAGGGTATGGTACACAACTATTGCACCCCAACAGAACAACTGGAAAAAAATGTTCAAATGACCTGCACCAACGTCACCCCCTCTCTCTAGAATGCATCATCATTCCTACATTAAATCACACCTCGTTACAACTCCTTCACAACCGATAGATCCATTCACTCCCTGTCATCCTTTAACGCAGATGCCCGTAAGTTTGAAGGCAGAGGGTTCTCGTTTTTCCAGGAAAGCATCAAAGACAGCAGTCAACCAGCATGTATCATTGTTGCCTCAATAGACATACAGTTGACATCACTTCTCGTTCCACATTCTAAAATTGCTTGTAAATGTAGTACAGTTGCCAACACCTTGCCCAAATGCACTATTTTTCTGGTCGGGTGACATAGTATAGCACTGTACTCGAATGCATCCAGTCACCTTCAATCACATACTCCCCAGTTCCAATGCATTTGCTCTCTTTTCTGTATGTCTGTGTCTGTGCATGTGACGCAGAAGGCTCTCATGACCTGGTGTTGCCACTGATGGATCCAACTATGCACATAGAGTGCATCTCCAGATGTAACGTGTGGTTGGTCCACCTTATAGCCCTATCCTAGATGTGACATATTGTGGATCCGCCTCTCAGCATCAGTCTGGATGTAACGTGTGGCAGATCCAGATTCAAACCCTAACTTGGGTCTACTCTGGGTCATGGGAGCTATCCACGATACATGCACAAACACAGACGTACAGAAAACTCTGCTCAGCCTGTTTCTGCATGGGTTACAGAAGGTGGTGGATATAGCGCTCTCCAACTTCCGTTTAGTTTTGACTTAAATTGGGACGATCACATGGAGGAAGCTGCAGGGAGGCCGGGACAGAGACTGAGGAAATGTTGCAAGATGTCTAAAACCATGTTGGAGTTTTGCTGTAGCAGATAGATTCGAAGAAGGTGACTCGTTTCGGGATATGAGAGTGGCACGGATACTATTCACGAGTGGCTGTAATCATTAAAAGACGTTTCTATAGGATTCAACGAAAGCATGTGGTTGAATGGAGAGACTTGATTCCAAATCGCAGGCAGCATTTCTACCAGAAATGAGTTAATGCGACAGGACTGTGGTTCGACTATTCGAAGGAATAACACGAGGTTGTATGAAAGGCAATACGAACAGTTATAGTGGTGTTTCTTATCAGGAAAATTAGGAAGATTCCACAGTATACAGGAAATGGAAGAACAACGTGGATTTTGCTGAGAGAAGTTTCAAAATGATGGACGTTTACCCCGGACGTATTCATAACATCTGCATTGCTATCACTCCAATCGTCCCCGGATGGCCTCCATGGCCGGAGGTGGTACACTCTGTCATACACACACGTCCATGACTCCGGCTGCGGCGGCAGCGGAAATTTCCACTAACCTCTGTACGTCGGCGCTGGCGATGTACAGGGGAACGGGCACATTACTTGTGGACCTCAGGACAAGAGTGCGCAGGATGTGAGAGTATTTTCAACTGTCTCCGACATCTAGCCATGACACCTTATTGCTATGGACTAGATCGTGGTTTAAATGGGTCGTGTGTAGTGCTTCTCAATACATCGCAGTGGACTCTTTCTTCCAGTGGTATTTGCTGTTGTCTCTGTTCTATCATGTAGCAGAATCTTTCTCCCTCTTTCCGAATGTAGCGGAGAGAACCAATTTAGGAATTCTATAGTGCTTTAAAAACCCAGTCGCGACGTCAGATTCACGATTGATAGAGATCTCTGACTTCTCACCATGTCAACTTGTCACTGTGAACTGTATCGTGGTTTGAGTGTGTCCTGTTTAGTGCTTCTCAGTACATTGCAGTGGACTCTGTCTTGCCATGGTACTTGTTGTCTCTACCCTGTCATCCAGTAGGCTTTCCTCCTTGTCCTTCCTCCGAATGAAGTGGAGAGAAGCAGCTTAAGGGTTATATAGTGCTTTAACAACCCAATCGCGATGTCAGATTCCCGATTGATAGCGATCTCCGACATTTATCCATGAACAGCTTATTACTACCGAACTGATCACAGTTTAATTATGTCGTGTCTACTTTTCAAAACCCAATCGCCTTTCTGATAGATGTATTGCACGCACTCATGCGTTCGGGTGTGTGGGTCTCTCTCTAGCTGGAGCGGGTGGGGGCTAAGATGTAGACAGCAAACGGCGCGCGCCTCGCTATCGCTAGTGTGTGTGATCGGTAGGATTTTTTTTCACCAAATATGTTTAGTAGAACGTGGTGCTGGTGGAGGGTGTTTGCGCTCTCGAATATTGGTGGATATAAGACCTCCTATATCTTTAGCACTACAGTCTATTTCATAACTTGATTTTCATAATGTTTGTGTGTGATACTCAAACTTTGAAAATATGTCTTATTACGGAGAAGGATCGTTGTAAGGTGGAGATGAGTGTTTTAAGCGATCTATTTGGCTGCTATAAATTGTTAAATAATTAGTTTGAAAGGGTAGTGAAAATGACTTATTTCACTCTATTTTTGATATAGAAATTGTATCAGCTCTCCCTTTGTCTCCAACATTAGCCAATAGGAACAATGTATTCTGAGGAGAGATGCAATCCTCCGTCCGCATGTTTTGGAGCTTCGGTGCACACAGACAACAAGGGAGTGGCCTCTTGAGAAAGACACAAACAACAAGCGAGTCTGGAATTTCGTGATTAGCAGAATGACGCGACTTAATACTTTGCTTGGGGGCTGCGCCATCAAAGGAGGCTGATACGTGGTCCGTGGTCGGTGGTATTTAGTAACGTGATCTGTAATTAGGACATTGGGCGGTTTGACCTTCGTTGCGGTGACTTAACAATAGAGACACGCACTGGAGACCCCAAACGTTAGACTAGAACCCTTCTTCTTTTCAGTGATCACAGGCCCTGTAGACTATGTGTTGCATCAATGATCTGCTTACATCTTCTTCTATCTCTTGCTGTCTCTCTCCACCCTGCGTGGATTCCTAACGCTGTGATGTCCTTCTCTATGTCATCTTTCCACCGTGTGTGAGGTCAGCCCAATCGTTTTGCTGCTTGGGTAGTGCCCTCAAACGCCTTCATAGGAATTCTGTTGGTTTCCATCCTTGGCACATGCCCAGCCCATTGCAATCTCCTGCTTTTCAATTTCTGGACGATAGTGGGTTGCTTCATTAACTAATAAATTTCAGTGTTCTTTCGAACTCTCCATATGTCATTCTCCAACACAGGTCCCCAGATTTTTCTCACCGTTTTTCTTTAGAAATCATTCACTTTTTCTCTTTCTTTCTTGGTAATCGTCTAGCTTTTTGAACCATACAGTACTACTGGGCAGATGACAGTGTTACATATCTTCATCGTACTGGTGACTGACAAAGCCTCACTTTTGAGTGGGCTGCTTAGACTGTACAGACATTTTGATCCTGATATTGTTCTCTCATTTATATCCAGTGTTATGATATTTTTTCTGCTAGATCGCGATCGGAGGTATTTAAAATGATGGACTTTTCTGATTCTAGAATGGTGGTCAATTTAAAAGTGGGGATTTGGGTTTATGACTCGACCTATTTCCATATATTCGTTTCTTTCTTGGTTTATAGAAAGTCCCATTTTGCTGGCACTGTGCCTGAGAGATCTGTACATGTCCTTCAGCTCTTCTTCTGTTTCACTGAGTAAAACTGTATCATATGCGTATGCCAGGAGTTTTACTTCACTGTGATCGAATCGGAGACCATTATATAGCTGTAAATTACGCTCTTGAACCACTTTCTCTAATGCAAGTTGAGATGAAGGAGCATCTCGTCATCGTAAGCCTGTTTTGATCGGGAAGTTGGGGAAAATAGCTCTTCTGAACTTCACTGCTGCCTATGAGCCATCCATGTACAGTTGTATTATCGTAATGGTTTTACTGGGTTTCCTAAATTCTCTTAGTGTGTTGTAGAGGCTACTTCTGTGGATGCTGTCGTAGATGCGCTGGAAATCAATGAACAGACAGTTGATGTTTTTGTTAAATTCTCAGTATTTCTCAAAAATCTGCCTACAGTTTATCATTTGCGGAACTGTTTTGTCGAAATGCAGCCCGGTACTGTTGAATAATACTTCTGCGTAATGCTTTATTTTGTCGAGAGTGATGATTGACAGAATTTTGTATGTTATGCTCAGCAAACTGATTCCTCTGTAATTTCCACATTCCATTTTATTTCCTTTCTTGTTTATGGGGCAAATTATTGCAGTGTTCCAGTCTTTAGGTAGTGTTTCACTTTTACACATCATTGTGATATGGTTATAAATTTCTTTGTGTATTTTGTTTCCGCCCTCTTGTAACATCTCTGCTGATATCTGGTCCTCGTCTGCAGCTTTGTTGTTTTTCATCTTTTGAATGGTGTGTACCACTTCCTGTTCATGTGGGGGTCAATGCAATTTAGCATTTCTGGGAAATACTCCTTCCATCTTGCCAGAATATCTTCCAGCTGTGTTAGCATGTTTTGATTTTTATCTTTTATGAATAGGTTTTCGCTTTGATAACCTCTCTTACTCTTCTTTGTATGCTGAACCAGCTTCGTTGAGTCTCTATTCCTGCTTTCCACTTCTATGGATTCCAAGACTCCAGTTATATATTTCCTTTTCTCTGCTACAGAGCTCTTGCTGTCTCTCTTCTCACTGTGTTGAAGATCTCTCTCCTGTCCTCACTCTCCATGTTATGCAGCCAGAGCCTCCTGGCTTCTTTTCTCATTTCCACTGTTCTCTGACACCTTTCGTTACACCATTTCCGTTTCTTCATTTCTTCTTCTAGCCCAATGTTTTCTCTGCCGCATCTGTTACTACTGTCTTTACTCTTTCCCAAGCCTTCCCAAAACTATCTTCCTTCCCAACTCCTTGCAATGCTGTAAACTGGTTATTAATTTTGATTACGTAGGTTTCTTTAACAGACAATTCCTTCAGTCTTTCTACATCGAACTTAGGTTTTGGTGTGGATTGTGGTTGTTGATTCCAAATCATCTTGATTTTCATCTCGCACACCACTAGGAAGTGATCTGAGTTACGATCTGCTCCTCTGTGTGTTTTGACATCTCTTATGAATGGACTGCATCTTTTGTCTGCCATAACATGGTCAATCTGATTTACAGTTTTTCCATCTGGAGAGCACCATATACCTCTGTGAATTTCTTTGTGAGGGAACATCGTGGAGCGAATTCATTCTCGTTTGTGGTGCAGTGCTTGCTATGTTTTCCTACTGCGGGGGTGATCATATCGTCTTTACCTACTTTTCCACTAAAATTTTCTAGGATAATTCTTATATATCTTATTGGAGTTGAATCTTCAGTCGTGCATGAACGTTTATGAATGTTATATCGTACAACTGATGTTTGATTGTGATGCAAGACATTCTTTTGTTAATGGGATAGAATTCTTTAACCATATTAACAGTCTTGTTCTTGACAGCACATCCAGTACCAAATCCACTCTGTTTTTCATCTCCCCCATAAAAACATGACACGATCACCCTCTGTGTGTGTCCCTTCTCCAAGCCACTTAATTTCCTGTATACCTACAATATGTATCTTGTATGTTTTATATTCATATATCAAAGTCTCTGCCGCAGCTGGTTTATTAAGACTACGAACGCTCCATGTCCCGAGTGTGAAGCTGGCCGGAGTGGCCGAGCGGTTCTAGGCGCTTCAGTCTGGAACCGCTCCACCGCTACGGTCGCAGGTTGGAATCCTGCCGCGGGCATGGATGTGTGTGATGTCCGTAGGTTAGTTAGGTTTAAGTAATTCTAAGTTCTAGGGGACTGATGACCTCAGAAGTTAAGTCCCATAGTGCTCAGAGCCAACCGAGTGTGAAGTCCCGTTTCTTGTTTCCATCTCGTGAATTCCTGTTCCATATGCTACATCTGTTTCCTTTGCATCCATTATCCGAGGCATATTGTTGATGCGAGCCAGTATGTAAAAATCCTCTGGCCGCGTTATGAGCGCTGCACAGGTTAAGCTTGGTGATGGGTCCCCCATCACACAGCTTTCAAGCTTGCTGAGTAATGTTTTGGATTACCATTTCCTAAGCAGACTTCCTTTCCAAGGTTACGAGCTCTGCTTCCCCTGTAGAGATGTCTTCCGCCTCTTCTGCCATTGGAATGTCATAAAAATTATCTTCCGTCATCAGAGAAGTTAACATCCTCTTCACTAGTTTTGGTCCACCGCTGGTATTTAATTTCCCCGGTACCCACCAGACATCTGTCTGCTTGAACATCCCCCTATCCGCCACCTGGGGAGGTGCACTATGAGGACCAGCAACCCCTCATGGGAGAATAGAACCCGAGTCATTAAAATCATTCATTTTATTTTTATTTTGTCATTTCTGCGCATTTTATTAACTCGCAGTTCTAGCCAATGCATAGACTGTCCGACAGCAGGACACAGCTACAGGTTATTATTTGCAGCGAATTAGCTGTGGGGTATAAAAGCAACCATGCGTGGCTCGGCCCCACGACTACTGCAGGAGAAGAGGAGGGAACAACATAATCCCTTATTATTAGTGTCCTATCATGAAGAAGAGGGCTTTGATATGGTGCCCAGAAAAACTATGTGAAAGGTATTGAAATGTTTCGGCTGCCATAAACACTTTATTGAACTGATTCAAGCTATCCGTGATGTCATATCCTGGCAAGTGCTATACCAGAGTGGAATATCTGATAAATTCGCTGTTACTAGTGCGTTCAATCAAGGGCATGTCCCCACGCCAACATTGTTTAACCTCTACCTCGCAGCTATGCGTTATGAGATATCGTCTGTAAACAATGCAGGTGTACAACTTAAATATGTATTTGATGGAGGACTATTTAAACTGTCCTGAATCCATTCTACAACGTTCGCAAGTCTCACCCAAGTAACTCGACTGCAATACGCAGACGACAATGCTGCTTCAGCTCGTGCACCCATAGAGTAATAACCTTCTGTAAATTGTCTCAGTAGTGGATATGAACGATTCGGCCTGACCATAAACATCGCAGAAACAAAGGCACTCTCACAGACTGCTCCTGGAGCTGCCTTTCCAGATTTCATTCTTTCTATTTATAGTTCATCTTTGTAACAAGTAGATAACTTCCTTTATTGCGGAAGTTTGTTATTAAGTAACTGCTCATCGGAAAAGGATGTGAACAACATTATACGTGCTGCCATGTTGCTTTTGGACGTGTAACACGTCGTGTCTTCCTGAACAAAGATCTGACACTGTGCAGCAAAGTGATTGTGTGCCGAGCAGTTGTTGTTTCTACCCAGCCCTATGGTTGCGAAACCTAGACTCTTTATCGCAGTGATCTTAAGAAACTAGAACGCTTCAACCAACAGAAGCTTGGATACATTATGAACATAAAATGGGATGACTTCATATCAAACATGGTGTTCCTGAGAAGCCGAAGATGTTCAGAACAGTAGCCACCGTCATTAGTCATCAACTCAGATGGACTGAACATCCCCAACGCATGAGAAACGACCGACTTCCTCGACAAATTTTTTTACAGTGAAGTGGTGCTCCTCTGAAGCTTTAGAAGGATCAGTTGAAGAATAACGTAAAGATTTTGTTATCACTGACAGAAGTAAGCAGAAGATCGTACTCGCCGGCGCGCAACTACTTCAGCTGCTGTTTTAGATTTTTAGTAGGAACGTCGAAAACTGGAAAAGGGGAAACGTCAGGGATACACACTTCGCCAGGCCTAGCGTAGCCATCCACCCTCTATTTTGTTTATCTGTATGGCCGCATGTTTCATGTCAGGCTTGGTCTGATAAGCCTTTGAGGCATCTCCACACCCGATAAAAAAAAATTAAAAAAAAGGAAATGCAAGAGAAAAATGAACACGTGGATGTAAGTTGCAACCGTCAACGACTTTTAGTTCTTGTAACGTTCTTGAGAACAGTCGAAATGACATGTGACTCTCATTATATTATGAATTCCGTAGAACGAGAAGTTTGGACTGATTTAAGAGCCTACCCTAAACGATCCGGGTTTAACGTGCCATAGACACCGAGGTCTTGTAGAGACTGAGCACACGCTCGGAATGTTTCATGGGTGGTGATGGAAATCAGCCGTTCCTCTTCAAAGGGACCATCCCGGCATTTGTCTGGAGCGATTTAGGGGAATCATGGGAAACGTAAATCTGAATGGCCGGACGTGCATTTGAAATGTCGTCGTCTCGGCCAAGCGGTGTACAGCAGTGGTGAGCACACTGGACGACGGTTCAAACGTGTGTCCGGCCACCCTGGTTTAAGTTCCCCGTGGTTTCCCTAAATCACTCAAGCCAAATGTCGGGATGGTTCTTCCGAAAGGGTACACCCGATTTCCTTATCCATCCTTCCCTAATCCGAGCTAGTGCTCCATTTCTAATGACCTCGCTGTCGACGGGACGTTCAACACTAAAATCCTCGTCTTCCCGAATGCGAAACCAGAGTGCTAAGCACTGCGTTACATCGCTCGCTGCCCTATTTCTTATTCCGAGAACTGTAACGTCTCATTAGCTTGTTATTTTTAACAGCTACGATATTTCTTGAGCACCCCTAGTTTAGAGATGGTCAGAAAAAACAACTTCAGAGTTTAGACGAGTTAGCAATTCAATCGTATACTTCGTCCCCTCAAAGCAGTTAAAAGAAGGATGTATGCCTTCGAGATGCAGTGTTTGCACTGCGCACTGTGATTACACCAACAAAACTGTGATGTGCACTCTCCGTTGTATGCAGTAAATTGCAGCTAATTTTCAGTAATTACTCTCACTCGACAGACTGAAAATAATACCTGAGTTATTCGAGATACGTTGAAAGTAGTACCCGAGAAATTTGTATGGAACTTAATTCTAGTTAATAAAAGTTACGTTCATCTATTTTTATGTGTGTAATAAAAAGATGAACCATGTTTCAAAACGTAATGAGGTAATATCTTTCATTTCAGTTCCTATAGAAGATTCTAAAAGTTCTGTTAGTTTCTAAATATTTTTTCAGAATGTTCTCTTCGATTAAACGAACCATGTTATCAGCCTTCGTATACACCACGAAAATTGAGAATTTAATACTCATATCGGTCGTTTCTGATACATTTAAATCCTTTTCTATTGCCCCCCATCGCCCGTCCACAGATAGCAATATTGCTCCAAGCCTTCCAAAGAGACGCAGAAATGTTAATCCTACACTCAGTTTAATCTGTTCATCATTCCAAAATTATGCGTCACATGCTATGCATTATTTCTATTAAGTCTACTCTGGAAGCGAAAGATAATTGGCAGGTAGTGTGACAGTGTTCTCTATTTGTACCCACGAACAACTGGTGCGATTGGAAGGGAACCAGGACAGCGTGCCAACCCTACTAACGGTGGTTGATTTTTGGGACTGCACAGGTTTCACTCCAAACAACACTAGTTACAGCCAAGATGCAAAACTACACTTCCAGTCAACAGTTTTTGATCACCCACGATGAAAATAATATACTTTATTTCGGTGTACAAACACGTCGTACAAACTCAATAGACAAACAAAATAAATATTTTTTTCCCTCTGTCATTAAGTACAATACAATATGGTTAGATTTTAACCTCTTCAAAGTATAATGTTACCCGAGGCCTACCAGGTCGCGAAGCACTTGCAGTGCCACCAGTTTACTTGAATGGTTCAAATGGCTCTGAGCACTATGCGACTTAACTTCTGAGGTCATCAGTCGCCTAGAACTTAGAACTAATTAAACCTAACTAACCTAAGGACATCACACACATCCATGCCCGAGGCAGTATTCAAACCTGCGACCGTAGCGGTCACGCGGCTCCAGACTGAAGCGCCTAGAACCGCACGGAGTTTACTAGAACCACTGCAATGTATACACTACTATAAATTGGGCTACGCCACTTTTTGTTGCTGTTGTCTTACTAGAATAGACTTTCTGATGCAGAGCGACTCTGCAGCATGTTTTGCATTTGCAATCTCCTGCTTCCGTCCTACTAAGAGGTAACATAGTGTGAACATGATCTGGTGTATAAACACACTACTGGTTCAAATGGCTCTGAGCACTATGGGACTCAACTGCTGTGGTCATTAGTCCCCTAGAACTTAGAACTACTTAAACCTAACTAACCTATGGACATCACACACACCCATGCCCGAGGCAGGATTCGAACCTGCGACCGTAGCAGCAGCGCGGCTCCGGACTGGAGCGCCTAGAACCGCACGGCCACCACGGCCGGCTAAACACACTACTAAATGCCCACAGTGTATTGTAAACTGGGTACTGTACGCTACACGGACAGTTGAAGGAATGAGGCCTATTTGAATGGAACCATCTGAGGTAAAGTGATGTGTAACTGTGCGAACAAGCAGTCAAGGAAGCGCTTAGTCTTTACATGTTTAAACTCTCTTTATTATCAAAACGAGGAGATGATAGAGTATTCAAAACGAAATCCCTCTTTTAACCACAAACCCATAGTTGTGGTAGTTCATCGAAAACTTTGACCTGTAGTATACGGTATTCAGGTAGGATTAGTTTGCATGGCGAGCGCATTAATTTTTACAAAGCAAGCAATATGGTGTAGGAAAAGAAGAACGTATGCCTAGGTATCTGGATTTGTGCGCACGTGTGAAGTACTTGGGACCTGTACACATAACACTGAACTTCAGCTCGAGCCTTCCTTATCATTATTCCAAAACTTTTCACATATCTTGGTTGACACTTCCCTCTGGTTTCGCATTACAATTGAGGAGGAAATTTCAAAGCGTTACACTAATAACCGAATAACTGACATGTAACATACCCTGAAGAAAGGCTAGCATTTACATTCCTGTTATTAGCACCTGTAGTAATTTATGTCAAAATTGTATCACATTTGAATAGCTGCTAAATTACTGAGAGTTCCTGATGAGTGCGGTGTCATATGCAAAGCACTTCTAGGATTTTATTAGAGTACATATAAGGTAAATCATGTCAATAAGTCATCATTAATGAAATGTGAATATACTGTGTATAAAACTTACACATTAGCTACCTGATAAAATCTGCAATGAAATTTGTTAAAGGACATAAAGTATTATTACGGTGCAGTGTAGCCAACATTTTTCAGGGCTACTGCGTAAAATAGCGAGCTGCCACGGGTGTTGCAATAGGTCATACGAGGAGGCAAGTGCGGAGACGACAAAAACATCGTTACGACAGATGCGTCAACGCCACCAGTGGGTTTCAACACTGCGGCTGAGCTAGGTGCCAACAACGACACGTGACAAAGGCTGTGCGACTGCAGGGTCAGCAGGCCGGTTACTACACTTCCGAGCTACAGACTTGTTTTGGAGTATGTTGTCAGAAGCAGTGTTTCGGCAAAAAAGTAAGTACAAACAGTATAAATACCAATCATTTTTAGCTAAAGGGATCACGGTGTAGCAGCCACCATCTACGAGAGGAGGTCTAAAGCAGATGACAGGGAGACACGTCTCTGTAAGCAGCCACCACAAGACATGGCCTCAGCCGACGGCAGGCAACTGCTGGCTCCAAGTCCACTGTTGTTAACTTAGCGCCCTCCAGCCAGCGATCCACCTCCGGGCTCCATTCAGCTGCAGCCTGCCTTCTGCCATTGAGAGCAGCAGTTCGAGGCCAGGGCAGTGCAGCTGTTCAATGATCTACGCCTGTGTTGGCATACTGATACTATAAGCATCTACTCGAAAGGACGAACACCTCTACTGACGGATGTCTTCCTCTACAAGAATCGTTATAGGTTTCCGTGTCTTCCGATGTGTCCTCGGACAGTTCAAGTGCTGCTGCGGGCTTCGAATGCGAACAATCCTGCCCAGCTGCTAGCAGAACAGCAGGCCATTGGCAGCCCGCTTGCATCAGCACCTCCACACTCGCTGTCTTCAGCTTGTGCCCAGATGGGAACTGTCACTGCAGAGCATCGCTACGAGTGCTACAATTCGTTCTCCAGTAGCATGTTTGATTAATAATGATATTTCTCTGAGCAACAATTGGTCGTCATCCATTGCCTCAGGGACTGATGACCTTCGCTGTTTAGTCCCCCTTAAACATCCCCCCCCCCCCTCTCCATTGCCTCATCTGAACCCTGAGACTGCAGAGGTCATCCACTAAGGACCTCTACAGTTTGGTGTATGCCTTTGGAAGTGTGTGTCTAATTGTCTAGAAGTGTATAGGGTGTTAACTATGTGTAGCGATTCAGGAGGTGAAGGTGAGTTTTGTCGAGAAGTAGTAAGATAGTATTACATTTACACGTCCTTGTCATTATTCTGTTTTGTTCTCATTGTTGTTGTTTTTGTAATTCGCAAAGGGTTAATCATGTTGTCGTCAATAGCACAGATGCCTACCCTTGAGAAAGCATTGCAAACTTTGTCAGTTCAGTTTGGTAGGATGTGAAGCATAATGCACTAATACCTAAGCGAGTAAAGATGAGAAACAGAACATAGCATTGCACAGAAGAGTTACTACATGCAGAAAAGACGCAGAAAGAATTTTACTTGTCTGTCGTTTAAAACTATCACAGTTCTCTGTCAGAAAGGAATACGAGGATTTTGGAGAAGACTGAAAGAAGATAAAAAGAGGCCTACTTGCGCAGAAGCGGAAAGTAAGGAGAGGGAAATTCAGTTGATGTGCAGAGTACTAATGTGGTAGAAGTTGAGAAGAGTAATATAGAATTGTCGCCTGCAAGATCTTGTGGAAATGAAAAGTTTGGATCGTTTGTAGCGCCAGACGAATTAAGTGTGTGTTGTTCCGAAGTAGATGAGCGTGTGTAAACAACAAGGGTGATTTAAGTGCAGTAATGTATATCCCACTGAGTGATAATGAGTGTTATTTACAGACTGTGGAACCTGGGCCAGATGTATAGGCAAGTTCATATGACCACGAATATTTGTGTAATGCAGTGTGGAACTGCAGACAGTAATTTTATTGTAGGTACTGCGGAGGATGCACAGGTAGCTATTGATAATGTCATCTGCGTTGCAGATGTGAGTAATGAAGTGGTACAGACGCATTTATTTATGAATGGCACAGATTTGTCACCACCTGCGATGGCGCCGCCCCCTCAGAGGGGGGAGAGGCGCTGTGTGGGAGAAAACGAGGGAACTTGATAAGGCTAATGGTTGGGTTGACAAGGAGAAATCCTTTGAAGAATGTGTGCCTGAGGATCGAGAGATTCACAAAAGTGGTCACACTTGCAATGTAATGTGTAATGCACGTGGAAGTTACTGTACAATCCTAGGGCTAGACTTTCTGTTCAAGCATCATGTCAAAGTCGATCTTCAGTAACGTACAGTGGAACTCAGGGGACAGTATTCCAACTGGAGGAACTTGTCGCCTGTGAAATACAGTTCATTTATCATGAGGGATGAACGAATTAAACTGCGGCTAAAATCACTAAGATTCAATTTGCGTGATGTAGCACTACAAGCTGGATAGGAACTTAACACTGCAAGAAGAATTCAGTCTGTTATTAGCATTACAGTGAGGGAACTAAGTGGAATTATTTTTTAACGTACTGTGTGCAGTAATAATTCCATATGTAAGTTTTGGGTGAGCATAGTGTGTGTGTGTGTGTGTGTGTGTGTGTGTGTGTGTGTGTGTGTGTGTGTGTGTGTGCGCGCGCATGCTTTAACTCACTTGTTTTTATTTCCACGTGACGTTGTGAAGTATCCCCAGATAAAGATGCCATAACAGGGCTCATATCAATATTCAACATATCACTCAGTTTAAACTGAAGCCAAAGTAAACGTATCACTATTGGGATTATGTCAAATTGGGGCTTCAACCCAGCTGTGATTTTTGAAAACCCACAATACTGTGGCAGTAAAGTGATATTTTCCCCTACAGAATGGTGTAGGTTGTGTGATAATTCAACTAAAGTTGTGTGTATGATTGTTTAAAATACTAATACATCCGCAGTGTTACTGTGTCATCACACAACCAGCACAGATGACTTCTCATGAACAGCTACACTTTTCAACAGAACAGAGCCCACTCACATGGAGGAGAAGACCTTCAAGAAATCAATGTATATGAGTTACACTATACACTAGGCACTCGACCAGAGACTAAGCTGCCAGCCTAATGTTTATAGCTTTTATGGATCAATTTAATAGAACTGTCACAGCAAATTCCGAATCTCACTGAAGAAAACATAGCTCAATATTTTGACATGTGATACACATCTTTACACAGAACTATATATGAGTTTAACACACTAGATGTAGGCATAGAACTGCATTGTTATTTAAGAATTACTAGGGTCGTTCAATAAGTAATGAGTCACATTTTTTTCTCAGAACGTATGTATTGTTAAGAGTCAGAATTTGGTGACAATATACATCAACATGTCTTGTCCATGTCCTATTTTTCTATGTAGTCTCCATTACGTTCTATAGCTGTTATTGTTGAAGAGCATGCATTCCCTGCTGATAAAAGCTCTTGTCCTGTAGTCGTAGCCATGTTTTCACTACATGCATGACTGACAATCTCTACATCTTCAAAGTGTGTTCCCCGTGGAGAACATTTTGTAAGATGGCAAGAACTATGCCGCTTACATGAAGTCATTAAAGATCACCTAACTCACATTGAGCGAACAGTAGGGCTGAACAAAAATGACTGACAAGGCACAATGCATCTTGTAGAGGGTATAGTATGGACGTATTGGAATAATTAATGTCGGGTGATGGTTTTACAGTAATTCAGACGACATGAAAACTTTGTGGAAATGCGTCGATTTACTGGAGGCTAGTTTACCACAGGGAAGTACTCAGAATTGACCGTGGCCGCCGGCAGAGCGGCTAAGGGAAGCGACAATAGGCAGCTTAGGGCGGCTCAAGCTCTGAGAAAGCGGTAACGCGGCGCGGCCTCCAGCCGCCTTAAGATGAGTGACAGTGAGTGGGTGGTTGACCCCGACTCCATGCTGGTATACTGAGAAACAGGTGGAGAACTTTACGCCTGTTGATAAATGTCCGTTGTCCCGTTCTCTGTGAAACATGTTAAAAAGCCGTGCAAAGCTATTGTGGAGCAGTCAACAGACATCAAAATATGCGTGTTTGTGACTATAGCAAATTCACGGTGAATTCACGGTCCGCAGAGCCTGAAGAAAATCAGGTGAAGAGCGACAGCATGAAATACGTCAGCCTCCAATGGGATTGTAGGAACAAGGAATTTGAAGTACTCTCCTGGGAGTCAGAATTCCGGAAAAATTGGTGTTTGTGCAGTCGCTAACCTTGATGGGTGGCCTGGGAGGAGCGAAATAGCAGAAGTTGAGAGGAAGGAAAATTTTGTGGGAATTTGTTCACTTCTCAGAGCAGGCATTGGTCGGTACTGGGAAGCGACGCATAATTGACGCAACTTGTGCTGCAATTGGCGTAAGTGATTTTGCTGGAGGGGAAACTGAGGCGAAGAGCGGACTGTGAGAAGTCTCCATAGAGGTCTTCTGTTCCCAGCTTGCCTAGAGTGCGGACATGGCGTTCTTGACTCAGCTTGCCTGAGAAAGAGTGAGCATCTCTGCAGTTTAGGACTTAGCAAAGGGAACGATTGAGCTTGGAGATAGGATTTTTGGTTCAGCTATGTACTGAGCAAGATAGCTGGGAGTGAATAGAGGAGCGCAGCCTTACAGCACCATGAGATTGGCCAACGTCCACACAACAACGCTGCTCCGCCACACTGAATTCGGTGATATTGCGCCCGCTCTGGCCACTGATTAATTTGTTGGATCACATCGACAAAGTTTCCATGAGGGTTTCATGGGCCGTGTATTGTAGAATTCTTCTCGCACTTCGCATTACGCCTGGGTTAGTCGATAGGAATTACTTTTGATTTATCACGCTTTACTCCATGCAGACGCAATTTATTACCACTGCCTGTTAGGAGAGTCATGTAATGTGATGATTGAAGGTCGTGAGTTAAAATAAATCTGTGCTAATCGACTGCACCTGTTTTCAATCAAGTAGTTGAAATCTCAAGTCACTTTCTGAGTTAATTTTATGTTCAACATTTGCATCTGGTGTTTAATATCTGAATATAACATCAATGTGCACCCCGTTTTAATTAAACGGGATCAACTCTGAATCAATTAATGTCAACACTGCCACCACAGTTCAGTCAGGAGTCACAGGGCCTTATTGCTTTCTTTGCGTTATCCGATATTGCGGCAGTTTTGCACTCTCTGTTGATCTGTTAGTCAATTACCTGGGGTGAACACACACCAAAACCAGATAAGTGACGGGTGGGATGTTACATATGGCTGGCCCATGCCAGGATAAGATACTTCAGGATTTGCTAGGAAGCAGTCTTGAAAAAGGAAATTTTTCCATGTGATCCATTGCTTAGCCACTTTCAATTGAAAAGAAAAAAAAAAAAAAAAAAAAAAAAAAACGGGTAGCATTAGTTACAATAAGTTACACTGTCTTCTTCATGTGCTGTCCTTTCAAATTGACATTTATAGGTGCCTGGGCATTGTGTTTGTGATTTGTTGGAGTACTTATGATGTGCAGTGCCGTAATCAGCCGATGCTGAGCACACTTAACACTATCATTGGTACTAGCCTTTTTGCCTTGCTTAGCCATTGTTAATTGAAAAACGGGTAGCATTAGTTACAATAAGTTACATTGTCTTCTTCATGCGCTGTCCTTTCAAATTGACATTTATAGGTGCCTATGCATTATATTTGTGATTTGTTGGAGTACTTGTGATGTGCAGTGCCGTAATCAGCCGATGCTGAGCACACAGAACAGAATCATTGCTACTAGCCCTTTTGGGGGAATGCTTCATGAACTATTTGTCGGGTCACTGCTCATACCCAGTGTATCAGTTTGTGTCCTGATATATGTTTTGTGTTATCCAATTATTGAGTGTAAGGGGTACTTGGGTTTTGAGTTTTCATGTAACATAAAAGTGCAAATGATAACGAGGGGAAAAGCCAAGACAACGGCAGAATATAATCAGACTGTTACTCGGGAGAACATGGGTGATAGTAGGGAAACCTCTACCGATGAGCGTGACGAACGCGAGTTGCAACTTCCTGAAACTGCGTCTCATGACTGGTTTAGTCCGCTGAATAGCAAGGACGTTGATTCAGGTAGTGATACTGAGGGCTCGGGGGACGCAGGGAGTACGGGATTTATCCATAAGTATGGAAGATCCAGCGTAAGAAGCCAGAGTGTGTTGGAACAAAACGGTGTCCGACGATTATCAAACGATTCATTCACAAGTGATCCGACGGGGGCGTGGAGACGGTACTGGTCTAGATATCGAAGGGTTCTTCAGAACAGAGGAGAAGAGTCGCATTTTCAACCACAAAAGGACGAGGATCAAAATGCGGCTACTCTCACAAACATTACGGACCTGTTGCAACAGATGCAAACGGTGAACTTAGAGCAGAGCGCCAACCTTAATGCCGAAATTAAAAAGGCGAATTCGGAGCTGAAAGAGAACCTTAATGCCGAAATTAAAAAGGCGAATGCGGAGTTGAAAGAGCAAGTAAAAGAGGAGGTAAAGAATCTCGGCGTCAAAATAGAGAAAGAGATTTCCATCAACAAACGAACGGCAATTGAAGCCAAATTAATTGCGAAAGGTGCAAGGAAAATAGCGAGAGAAACTCGGGACTCCACGAAAAGCACGGCAAAAGTAGGAAAGGTCATGTTATCAAGGCTACAAAGCCGGATAAAACGTGTCGAAGAGAAGCAACAAGAGCAACCGGACATAGGGCCTGACGAGATGTTGAAAGAGGAGCTGGCGATATTAAAAAGAAATTTAGAGGACGAGGTAAAACGTCTCATTACAGAGAGATTAGGAAAGAAGAAGGGTGTAAGTACTGCGTCGGCTGAACCGTCACTTGCCGGAACACAGATAACCGCTTCACGGTGTGACAAAGTTGACACTATAAGCAACGGGAGCCACGCCTTCATTCACAGCTCTGAGGCAACGACCGAGGTAAATACGGGCAACGCGCAGCTGTCCAGTGAGCACAGTTGCTGTCAGCTGATTAGATGTACCGAACAACTGTCGAACATACAGAAGGGGAGAGATGACGATAGCGTGTCGGAACGAATTAGTCCACGTCCCGAAGTTCATACGAATCGTAAGAACGGGCGAAATGATAACTGGAATGATGACCGGTTTGACCACAAGCATTTTGTGTCAGTCCGAAAGTTCCATCACTACAAGGACGAAGGTAATAGCTTGCATCCAAAAACTTTTATGGGACAATTCGAGTTATCTTTGCCCCCACACTGGCCCTTGATGTACCAGCTGGATTTTGTGTGCTCCCATATGGAGGGCGCGACCGCTGAGTACATGAGAAATGTAGCGAAGACGAGCGTCTCGTTCGAAGAATTCAAAAATGTCTTCTTGGGCAAGTATTGGTCTGAAGAAACCCAAGAAAGGATCAAACAAGAAATTATGATGCCCAGAGATATGGAAGGGGCAGGGTACCGGAGTCTGGTCAAATTTTTTGAAAATATGACAAAAAGGAACCAGTACCTAGACAACCCATGTAGCGGTGCGGAAATTATCAGATTATGCTACATGAAACTTCCCATCTCGTATCAACAATCACTTTCCGGTCGTTGTGGTAGTGATACTGAGGTATTTAAGGGCATTTTGCACGAACTGGAATTCACATTTCAAGAGGAACAGGCGCGGGAGAAACGCCGACAGCGTGAACAGAATAACAACCGTCGCAATAATGGACCTCAGTGGGATAGTAGGCCAGTGCCGAACTACAACGGCCACAATCAAAATAAGAGTAATTGCAACTCGAAAAGAAGGTACACGGAAGATGAGCGACACTCTCCGGTGCAACATAATAAATTACAAAGGACTTGGGGCGGTAATCAGCAATCGGGAAGGAACAGGAATAATGGTTACCAAAATAACAACCAGGAAGAGGTCGAAGTCCGCCCTCCGAAGCCTGGTCCATCCCACCTTAACGGGCAGGATTACGAATGACTAGACCAGAGCGCGGACGTATTAAATATAGGCTTAGAATAAGGATTTTGTTAAAGTGTCTTGTTTGTTTGTGTATATACTGATCTTAGTGGTAGAATGTCTCGTTTATATGTGCCTATATTTTGTGTTTTATTATTAATAATTATATCTCGCCTCTCGATGTTGTAAAAGTGAAGCATTAGAGTATTTTGTAAAAACACATGATTAAAGAATGGAATACAAGTATTTCTGAGCGTACCCCTAGAAAAAGATTGATTAGGAACTCTGTAAATTACAGAAAAGTTCCCGGTAATTGTATCTCCGTCATTGGAGAACATATTTAAGGTGGCCAGTCCCGTAGGTCGTTACGAGGACGCACCGACGCATCTCGTATGCCGCTGAATACGTAAGAGGTGGACAGCTATGCGCAGTTGCGTGAATTAGCGCACCCAGAGTATGTTAAAATGAACCGGATGTAATCATCTACAGAGCGAACAGCAGCACTGATACGCCAGAAATACTTGTTGACACATAGATAGTATAACAACTGCGAGTGTGAGCAGTGAGCTATATTTGTGTTGTGCCATTATGGCATTGCTAATCCGAAACATGTTCACAGCTATTATAAAACCATTCGTGACAAAAGGAGAAAACGGAAAGAAAGTAGAGGAGAGAAGAAGTGTCGCAATAGAACACGATAAAGGACACATCCAAACTTCCAGCAAAAAAATCTTGGTAAGACTGACACATGTCTAAGTTTGTTGTGTTTTATACATGTTCGCAGGCACAATATGAGGTACGTCTGTCACATAGGAAATTCAGAAGAAAAAACAAGATTAGAGATAAAAAGTAGTAAATAGTAGATATGTAGTCGGGTTGGTCAACACCGTGTTAGTCGTAGGAATTGGTAGTTAGAAATGGTGATGGGATCCTGTCCAGATAGTATTGATTCCCTATCCCTTGATTGTGTGTGTGTGAACGACTGTGAAGCAAGTTGTCTTGTACATTTTTTATGTTTATGTATAAAAAAATGTATGGTACTGATGGTTAAACATGAGCACTTTCCATGTACTAAAATTAGTTGTCTTAGTGTGTTAAGGTGGCGTAACTGAGCAAGAGGGACTTGAAGCTACGACACCTGGCGCACCACACACGAGCTGACAAGGAACGAGGACGACAGCAATGAGGGGAGCACACAGCTGACGATGGTGATGGCATGCAGACCACGCCCTGAATCGATGGGAACGGTGGTCAACTCAGCAGCCAAGGAGAGGTGACATCCAGCACCTCTGTGTACGACAAAGAGGTCGGTCCTGGTCTCTGTACACGGTACGGATCGGGGGCAGCAATGAAGAGGTCCGAGAAGGTTTCTATATTTGTTGCTCGCCACATCAGGCGGAGCGACAGCCCAGATGACCTTTTGCGCCTAATGACACCAACTTTGAAGGCCTGAGCAAAAAATAGGCTCTTGTCTGATCACGGTCCCTCCTTGCCCTAAAACGTCTATAGAACGAGCAATGACCTGTGGCTGAGCCGCGAGAGATCACCGATCATAGACGCACCGATGGGGTCTTGTGCCCGTCGGACAAGATGTCAACAACGAGCTCTTAGGTGAGAGCCATCCTGCCTCAAGAAGATGCGGGCCCCTGTGGCGCCATCTTCGTAATCGACGTTTCTCTTCTCAGCCGTTAGCCAACCCTCAACTTGCTAGTCAGAACTAATATCACTTCCTTTCCTGCAAGAAACTTGTGCCATGTGTGTGAGTGTGTCAGTGTGGATTCAAAAGAATAACGTGCGCCACAACGAACGTACTCATTTGTTCTGTTTATGAATTATGTTATAAGAAGGTTATGATTTTATAAATGTGCCATCTGTTAAAACGTCATATATTTGTCATGCCACGTCTGTTTGTGTTAGAATAAGATTTCATACTTATACCTTGTTACAAATACACAACAGTGGTTGCTCAATACGCAATGATTCTTGTCATCTTGCTTGTGTTTCATATATATATATATATATATATATATATATATATATATATATATATATATATATATAAGGTACATGTGTGTACACAATCCAGACACTGGACTGGGCCAGACCTTGTTGACTTGTGTAAAGATGACACTTGCACCATGCACAATATAAACGTCCAGAGATAGTGAGACACAAAAAAACCCTTTATTTAGAAAATGTCAAACGGGCGTTCACATATAATTGATTGAGAGCAACCACTATCAACCTCACAAAATGTTACACGAATATTGTTCATGTATGTTTTTAGTAATTTAAGTCGAGTAGGGATGGATAACTGAGAGGGAATGGACCTTAAGTTATAATTGCGGGTCTTGCCATTCAAATGACAAGCACAGAGGTGCTTAAACATGTGTATTTGCCCTTTGTGACGTGTGTCCTTGTAATATAATTGTAGTTTTCTTTTGAGTACTCTGACCAATAATTGTCTCAGGAATCGGCAGAGATTAAAGTAAAATTAGACTAAATAATGACCACGTCTTTAACAGGAAATCCAGTCATTGAAGGCAGGTACCCTAGGAATGAGTCGGAGTTTGCATCAGAGAGGAGGCACTGGTATTCAGTCGCCTGTAACTAACCACGCGAACGATTTAAACTAACAGTTATGGAGATATTAATAATGTACCACAGGTGGTAACACCATAGGAGTCATCACCTGCATTACAAAACTGATTTGAAGAGAGGGGCTATGTAAGATGGTAAGAACTATGCCCCTTACATGAAGTCATTAAAGATCACCTAACTCACATTGAGCGAACAGTAGTGCTGAACAAAAATGACTGACAAGGCACAATGCATCTTGTAAAGGGTATAGTGTGGACGTATTGGAATAATTAATGTCGGGTGATGGTTTTAAAGTAATTCACATGACATAAAAACTTTGTGGAAATGCGTCGATTTACTGGAGGCTAGTTTACCACAGGGAAGTACTCAGAATTGACCGTGGCCGCCGGCAGAGCGGCTAAGGGAAGCGACAATAGGCAGCTTAGGGCGGCTCAAGCTCTGAGAAAGCGGTAATGCGGCGCGGCCTCCAGCTGCCTTAAGATGAGTGACAGTGAGTGGGTGGTTGACCCCGACTCCATGCTGGTATACTGAGAAACAGGTGGAGAACTTTACGCCTGTTGATAAATGTCCGTTGTCCCGTTTTCTGTGAAACATGTTAAAAAGCCGTGCAAAGCTATTGTGGAGCGGTCAACAGACATCAAAATATGCGTGTTTGTGACTATAGCAACTTCACGGTGAATTCACGGTCCGCAGAGCCTGAAGTAAATCAGGTGAAGAGCGACAGCATGAAATACTTCAGCCTCCAATGGGATTGTAGGAACAAGGAATTTGAAGTACTCTCCTGGGAGTCAGAATTCCGGAAAAATTGGTGTTTGTGCAGATGCTAACCTTGATGGGTGGCCTGCGGGGAGCACAATAGCAGAAGTTGAGAGGAAGAAATATTTTGTGGGAATTTGTTCACTTCCCAGAGCAGGCATTGGTCGGTACTGGGAAGCGACGCATAATTGACGCGACTTGCGCTGCAATTGGCGTAAGTGATTTTGCTGGAGGGGAAACCGAGGCAATGAGCGGCCTATGAGAAGTCTCCATAGAGGTCTTCCGTTCGCAGCTTGCCTAGAGTGCGGACATGGCGTTCTTGACTCAGCTTGCCTGAGAAAGAGTGAGCATCTCTGCAGTTTAGGACTTAAGACGGGTTCACACAGACAACAAAAGTATCGCCACTACTAATGGCGAACTGCAGTTGCTTTGTAGTTGCATTTGTGAACTCCTAGTTTTCGGTGGCGCCATTTAAGAAGCGCAACTTTTGTCACGCCACAAAAAGTTGAACTTGGTTCTACTTTGTTGCGCAATTTTGCCTTTTCCACGATCAATAATGTCATTCGATTGCTACCTCGCGGCTGGATTCAAACCTTTCTAGTGCATATTCGTTCGCAGATAGTGCTTTTGCTATTAATAAGTCGAAAAAGTGGTCAACAGCGACAATTGTGAGATTCTTGGAGGTGTATCAAGAACGAGAATGCCTTTGGAACCACAAAAGCAAATCATACAAAGACAGAAATTTGAGAGATGCTGCATTAATTGAAGTAGTAAACACTATGCGTGAATATGTATCTGGAATTGAGAGAATTGGAGATAGGAAGTTTTGGTTCAGCTATGTACTGAGCAAGATAGCTG
Organism: Schistocerca americana; assembly: GCF_021461395.2. Classification (NCBI taxonomy): domain Eukaryota; kingdom Metazoa; phylum Arthropoda; class Insecta; order Orthoptera; family Acrididae; genus Schistocerca; species Schistocerca americana. The sequence continues at coordinate 137,046,916 of NC_060130.1, read as the reverse complement.
GGAGTGAATAGACGAGCGCAGCCTTGCAGCACCACAAGGTCGGTCGACGTCCACACAACGACGCTGCTCCGCCACGCTGAATTCGGTGATATTGCGCCCGCTCTGGCCACTGATAATTTGTTGGATCACGTCGGCAAAGTTTCCACGAGGGTTTCATGGGCCGTGTATTGTAGAATTCTTCTCGCACTTCGCATTATGCCTGGGTCAGCCGATAGGAATTATTTTTGATATATCGCGCTTTACTCCACGCAAACGCAATTTGTTACCACTGCTTGTTATGAGAGTCATGTAATGTGATGATTGAAGGTCGTGATTTAACATAAATCTGTGCTAATCGACTGCATCTGTTTTCAATCAAGTTAAATCAATGATGCAATACACATCAGTGATTGAGAATCTGAGAGAACAACACGTTTGCCGAATCAAATATTTTTAAAAGCTTCAGAAATTGACAAATATTTATCGAAACAAAGAGTCCTATAGGGTCAGATGTTACACATAACTGAAGTATGTAAGAAAGCCAATGGATTTGGAACAAAAAGTCTCAGCAGTTCGAAATAGAAAAATATGATTAAATCAACGCTAGAGGCCATACATGGCGATGGAATTATCGACATTCAGAATAAAAAATTAAAAATTGATTTTCACAGTACAAATACTATGACGATCCCAACAAAATAGTTTAACGATTAAATAGTTTAACGATTAAGACTACTCACAGTGTTGACTGCACATGAGAAAACAATTCATACAAATGAAAGCATCAGTAGTTTAAGAGCTTCAAGAAAGACACATTATCGAGTAATGGCGACAATAGGTCAAGATATCCACAAACCAGCATGCAAGACATTTCTATGGAGGGATTTTGTAATTTGAGGACTGGACAACTTATGGCAGGGAGATCTCACAGATGTGGGACAATATTCATGGAATAACAAATGTTTCAAATTTATTTTAATGGTGATTGGTACATGCTCAAAATTTTCTTCGGTCTTACCTGTGAAAACAAAGATACAAAGTAAGGAAAGCAGTTGCACAGGTGACTGTGAATTGCTGCAGGTGGGAACCAATCGGCTCTCAGACAGCATTCAAACATACCATCGTAGAGAGCTTTAAAATTGATGGATATCTTCTCACAAACCATTGACCAGTATAATCGTACCATGCACCAAACAATAAAAATGAAACCAACCGGCACTTATGACAATGAGCTTCTAAATACAAAATATACAGGGTGCCCCAGCTATCTTGTCCACCCAAAATATCTCTGGAACAATAACAGCTATTGGAAAACGACTTTCACCGGTATCAATGTAGGGCTGAGGCCCATGAATGTACATATTTGGAAACATTCTAAAACGAAAGCATACGTGTTTTTTTTAACACAAACTTACGTTTTTTTAAATGGACCCCCTATATTTTTTCTTCAGCAATCCATAACATGAGAAAGCACATACACAATGGCGTTGATTGCATCGCAATATTCCCGTTACATCCCGAGATATTGAGACGCGAAGTTGACGCTTGAAACACCCGACATGCGCTGCTAGCGCACGTCCTGAGGCTCAGGCGTGAACCCCATGCTGCCCGTAATCGCGATGTGATTGACATGTGTAATCACACCTCCATACTTATCAAGAGGTCCGAAACGAATAATACGGTCTGCTGCCATCAACTCTCATAAGCACATAATGGTTTCCCTCTTGCACGTTTTACGTACCTACGTACACAATATGAACCAGTACCCATCGGTGTACACCCGTCAGGTTGTCTTATTTATCCTGCACACCCAAAATAAGGTTTATCTAATGCGTTATATGACCCACTGTGCCTGTCGCGCAGGGCCTGGCTCTACCTAGTCAAGTGTCCAACGTAGTTCCCACTACTGCAACAGTTACCACTTCGCCTTGTTTATGATTTGCGACCCATGCAAACTCCTGTACTCCACTACCCTCCGAGCAGCCCATTTGTTGTTGCTTTGGCGTGCAGTACACCGCTTGCCAGTGTAGTTGTGCATCAGAGTAATCTAGTGACGGCACGGAGGTAGTACACATTGTGAATAAACGTTGTGTTGTGGAACTTATACTGTACAGTATAATGTACACACATGAAGATATGGTGGAAATGCTGCTGATCTATGGAGAATGTACGTTGACGGGAAATACGTTATGAGATTGCTTGGTTGTTGATAGTACTGTTAGCGAACATTATGATTATTAAGTTAATATGTCTGTTTTCTACCCTACTCTACGTACCTGTACTGTACCCTGTTGTAGGTGGACGAAATGCTGTTCAGGCAGAACGACTGTACAGAAGACGATTCCCTGACAAGCCATCGCCTTCGCGCCGGATGTTTGGTCGTCTCACATCTCGCCTACGTGAAACGGGAAGCTTAGATCCAAGACCTCGACATCGTCCTAGAACACGCACAGATGAACGGGCTGAAGTTCCTGTGCTCGCTACCATAGCTGTGAATTCTCAAATCAGCACACGTCAAATTGAACGTGAAGTTGGTGTGTCGAGATCAAGTGCACAGCGTATTCTTAAACGTCATAAATTTTATCCTTACCATGTTCATTTACACCAGGATCTTCATGGAAATGACTTCCGCAATAGCGTAACATTTTGTCGGTGGGCTCAGCAAAAACTTCTGACTAATCCAAATTTTTTTGCAGATGTTCTCTTTACCGACGAGGCATCATTCTCCAACAAAGGAATTGTCAATATGAGGAATATGCATTATTGGTCCGCAGACAATCCAAAACGGCTCCGTCAGGTAGAGCATCAACGTCCGTGGAAAGTTAATGTTTGGTGTGGGATTACTGGAGATACCATTATCGGACCTTTCTTTATAAATGGCATCCAAAATGGCAGACAATACTCCAGATTTATACGACACAATCTTCCTGTTCTCTTGGACACCGTACCTCTGAACCGGAGAATGGTCATGTGGTATCAGCATGACGGATGCCCTGCACATAACGCCTTACGAGCACGACTTCTGAGCCGTAAGTTCCCTGGTAGGTGGATTGGACGAGGTGGCCCAGTTAGGTGGCCTGCCCAATCTCCAGACCTTACACCGCTGGGTTATTTTCTTTGGGGAGCAGTGAAGGATGCTGTTTACCAACATGAACCAACAATACCAGAGGACATGAAGCAACGCATTATTGATGCTGTACAGCCATCAAAGAGGAAACAGTAGCACGAAGTAGGGCATCCTTCTTCCGCAGAGTGACCCTATGTATGCAAGCCAATGGGCATCACTTTGAGCATGAGATGTGAACGCTATGTTTAGTATGTAGTACTGGTATCACAGTGGAAGATTCTACAAAGGGTCATTTTACCCAGTGATGTTAAGAAACATTTGTTTGCAACAATTTGTCATTTAACGCATTAGATAAACATAACATTGATAATTATGTGATAATAAAACTAATTGGTTAAACATGTTTACACTCATCTTCTATGTCCTACCTGAACTTCCCAAATCAAAACATTTTTACCTAAACAACGGTAAAACTTTTAGTCCACTTGCTCGTTTCACTAAAACAATCAACATGAATTTTACTATTACGAGTGAATGATTAACTGTCACTTGCTCTAGATCAACAGTAAAGTAAAGTTTTAACGTTGAACGGCATTACCTTCTTAGTAACGGATTAACGATAAGCGAAGTTAACTTTGTGACTAACGTTGCGGTACACAGATATGTTACAGAACCGCATCACCCCTAGCCTATGGGATAAATACCTGCTGGAATGTACGACGTTAATGCAGGATGGTAGCAGACCGTATTATTCGCTTCGGACCTCTTGATAAGTATGGGAGTGTGATTACGCATGTCAGTCACATCGCGATTACGGGCAGCATGGGGTTCACGCCTGTGCCTCAGGACGTGCGCTAGCAGCGCATGTCGGGTGTTTCAAGCGTCAACTTCGCGTCTTAGTATCTCGGGATGTAATGGGAATATTGCGATGCAATCAACGGCATTGTGTATGTGGTTTTTCATGCTATGGATTGCTGAAGAAAAAATATAGGAGGTCCATTTAAAAAAACATAAGTTTGTGTTAAAAAACACATATGCTTTCGTTTTAGAATGTTTCCAAATATGTACATTCATGGGCCCCAGCCCTACATTGATACCGGTGAAAGTCGTTTTCCAGTAGCTGTAATTGTTCCAGAGATATTTTGGGTGGACAAAAAAATGGTTCAAATGGCTCTGAGCACTATGGGACTCAACATCTTAGGTCATAAGTCCCCTAGAACTTAGAACTACTTAAACCTAACTAACCTAAGGACATCACACACACCCATGCCCGAGGCAGGATTCGAACCTGCGAGCGTAGCAGTCCCGCGGTTCCGGACTGCAGCGCCAGAACCGCACGGCCACCGCGGCTGGCTGGGTGGACAAGATAGCTGGGACACCCTGTATGCTACAATGGTAGATCCACACATGGCTCTGAGCACTATGGGACTTAACGTCTCTGGTCATCAGTCCCCTAGAACTTAGAACTACTTAAACCTAACTAACCTAAGGACATCACACACATCCATGCCCGAGGCAGGATTCGAACCTGCGACCGTAGCAGTCGCGCGGTTCCGGACTGCGCGCCTAGAACCGCTAGACCACCGCGGCCGGCAGATCCACACAAGCATTAATTAAATGTATGTGACTTAGTATGTATATCAAAATATAAGACTGTATTTGAGAAATCATACCTATGAAATTGGCCAACAGAGATATTTATAGTTTCCAAGGTGCAACGATCAAACCTTAGTACTTACATCTTAAAGTATAGCAGTGGCAGTAAGGAGTAGGCAGTTTTTACAGTGAAGAACTAAAGAGAAGATATGAACCAGCCATCTTTCTCGTAGAAGGCATCACAAAGCATCAGGGAAACAAGGCTCTCGTTTAATGCATTCCCTTCTTTGCACAACAGTTAGGTGAATGACAATGATTTGCTTTGCAACAAGGTTCACAAACATCAAACTATGTAATAGCGTAACATGACATGTATGATAGGAGCCTCATCAGCAGAGGTAGTAGTGTCCTCAAGAAGTTATCTATGAAACTGCGCATCCCCACTTCTAATTATCGCAGACCAGAAATGAAGCTTGAGAAACGACTTGTGCATGGTGGCAAGGGAATCATTCTACTAGACGAGGCCTGCAGATAACATGACATAACCTACACTGCAAATAAAGATCTCCTAGGACATTACAGTAAAGATCGAATTTTAGCTGACAGAGCTAAGGAGATACGTGCAAAAAGGGATATCAGCATAGATAGGTCAGTGTATCACTGCATTTGTAGTATAGAAAGCAATGCATGCAAACTTATATTTGGTTGGGTTAAAATTTCAACTGGGTTGTAAATGCAGCTCATTGTCCACTGAAGATGGAGGAGAGTATAAAGACCACCTGTTTGAAAAAAAATAATTCAGTTGTGTTGTTGTTGTTGTGGTCTTCAGTCCAGAGACTGGTTTGATGCAGCTCTCCATTCTACTCTATCCTGTGCAAGCTTCTTCATCTCCAACTAGCTACTGCAACCTACATCCTTCTCAATCTGTCTAGTGTACCCATCCCTTGGTCTCCCTCTACGATTTTTACCCTCCACGCTGCCCTCCAATACTAATTTGGTGATCCCTTGATGCCTCAGAATATGCCCTACCAAGCGATCCCTTCTTCTAGTCAAGTTGTGCGACAAATTTTTCTTCTCTCCTATTCTATTCAGTATCTCCTCATTAGTTATGTGATCTACTCATTTAATCTTCAACATTCTTCTGTAGCACCAGATTTCGAAAGCCTCTGTTCTCTTCTTGTCTAAACTATTTATCGTCACGTTTCACTTCCATACATGGCTACACTCCATACAAATACTTTCAGAAACGACTTCCTGACATTTAAATCGAAACTCGATGTTAACAAATTTCTCTTATTCAGAAACACTTTCCTTGCCATTGCCAGTCTACATTTTGTATCCTCTCTACTTCGACCATCATCAGTTATTTTGCTCCCCAAATAGCAAAACTCCTTTACTACTTTAAGTGTCTCATTTCCTAATCTAATTCCGGCAGGATCACCCGATTTAATTACGACTACATTCCCTTATCCTCGTTTTGCTTTTGTTGATGTTCATCTTATATCCTCCTTTCAAGACATTGTCCATTCCGTTCAACTGCTCTTCTAAGTCCTTTGCTGTCTCTGACAGAATTACAATGTCATCGGCGAACCTCAAAGTTTTTATTTCTTCTCCATGGATTTTAATAACTACTCCGAATTTTTCTTTTGTTTCCTTCAATGCTTGCTCAATATACAGATTGAATAACATCGGGGAGAGGCTACAACCCTGTCCCACTCCATTCCCAACCACTGCTTCCCTTTCATGTCCCTCAACTCTTATAACTGCCATCTGGTTTCTGTACAAATTGTAAATAGCCTTTCGCTTCCTGTATGTTACCGCTGCCACCTTCAGAATTTGAAAGAGAGTATTCCAGTCAACATTGTCAAAAGCATTCTATAAATCTACAAATGCTAGAAACGTAAGTTTGCCTTTCCTTAATCTATTTTCTAAGATAAGTCGTAGGGTCAGTATTGCCTCACGTGTTCCAACATTTCTGCGGAATCCAAACTGATCTTCCCCGAGGTTGGCTTCTACAGGTTTTCCATTCGTCGATAAAGAATTCGTGTTAGTATTTTGCAGCTGTGACTTATTAAACTGATAGTTCTGTAGTTTTCACATCTGCCAACACCTGCTTTCTTTGGGATTGGAATTATTATATTCTTCTTGAAGTCTGAGGGTATTTCGCCTGTCTCATACATCTTGCTCACTAAATGGTAGAGTTTTGTTAGGCCTGGCTCTCCCAAGGCTGTCATTAGTTCTAATGGGATGTTGTCTACTCCTGGGGCCTTGTTTCAACTTAGATCTTCCATTGCTCTGTCAAACTCTTCATGCAGTGTCATATCTCCCATTTCATCTTCATCTACATTCTCTTCCATTTCCGTAATATTGTCCTCAAGAACATCGCCCTTGTGTAGACCCTCTATATACTCGTTCCACCTTTCTGCTTTCCCTTCTTTGCTTAGTACTGGGTTTCCATCGGTACTCTAGATATTCATTCAAGTCGTCCTGTTTTCTTCAAAGGTCTCTTTAATTTTCCTGTAGGCAGTATCTATCTTACCCTTAGTGATAAGTGCCTCTACATCCTTACATTTGTTCTCTAGCCATCCCTGCTGAGCCATTTTTCACTTCCTGTCCATCTCATTTTTGATACGTTTGTATGTAAAAATCCCAAAAATGGCTGCTCATTAACAACTGTATAAAGTTGAAGAGACTGAAAAAATCAGCCAGTCAGTTGCAAACCAAAGGTTTATTTAATGCTAGATCAAGGTGTCGATATTTCTAAAAATATCTTCTTCAGAAGGAGTGGATCCTAAAAATGTATATAACCAGCTATGAACTGTTTTTACATACACAAAAAATATTAATAATAGAAAAATATTTGTGAGGTAAGCGTACTCACTTGTTACAGCACATGGTGATTAATTACAGTAGCTGAAGCCGAGCGGTTCTTGTGATACATAAAGTCGATAAAAAAACCTCAGAAACGTCACATGCCATTGCTTAAGATAGCAGTCAGATTAGATTCAGCATAAATGTATTTACACAGTGGTAAAGGCTCTTGTCAACATAAATTATAACAAGATTTTAAAGGATAATGATGATGAGGTCCCATACTCCAAGGAGCGTAGGGGACGATGCGGGAGACCCACACCGCTGACTAAGCAAGGTCGTAGCAGATGTGGTTTGCCATTGCTGTCCTCCGACCCTAATGGGGATGATTGATGATGATGTAGACGACACAACACCCAGTCATCTCGAGGCAGGGAAAATCCCTGATACCGCCGGCAATCGAACCCGCGACCCCGTGGGCGGGAAGCGAGAACGGTACCGCAAGACCACGGGCTGCGGACTTACAGCATAAAATATTTGCATAATCTAAGTATCCAGCATGCCAGAGACAAAGGCCAACTGTTCACAGGTACATGCTCAAACGATAACGAAAAATTGGGCTGCAGAGGAGGCTAAATACATCTGCATAAGAACCACGCCTTTCTTGTGTTAAGTAACAAAAAATGGTGCAAATGGCTCTGAGCATTATGGGACTTAACTGCTTAGATCATCAGTCCCCTAGAGCTTAGAACTACTTAAACCTAAATAACCTAAGGACATCACACACATCCATGCCCGAGGCAGGATTCGAACCTGCGACCGTAGCATTCGCGCGGTTCCAGACTGTAGCGCGTAGAACCGCTCGGCCTTCTCGCCCAGCTGATAAGTAACAGCGTTTTGCATTAAAGTAAGAATGAAAATTTCCTTCACAAGGCTGCAAATAATGCAATAAATTTACGGGTATACATATGCATAAAATCTCTACTATATTTGTTGACACAGTAATACTATAGGTAAATTAACTGTGCAGAAGACAGAATCTATTTATAAAGAATCTCTGTTATAAATGCGTGGGGAGAGAAGAGCAAATATGAGCTAAAACAAAGTCACTAAAAAGAGAAACTTCCGCTTAACACTACAGAAGCTTAAGTAATAAGGAAAATTAGAATGCAGTGGGAGCTACACATATGCACACAAGTACTGTGTCTTGCTGGTGTTAAGTAACGTAATTTTACATTAAAGCAAAATGACAATCTCTTATAGGCCAGTAATAAATGCAATAATTTTAGAGGTATACATTAAATATACACTCCTGGAAATTGAAATAAGAACACCGTAAATTCATTGTCCCAGGAAGGGGAAACTTTATTGACACATTCCTGGGGTCAGATACATCACGTGATCACACTGACAGACCCACAGGCACATAGACGCAGGCAACAGAGCATGCACAATGTCGGCACTAGTACAGTGTATATCCACCTTTCGCAGCAATGCAGGCTGCTATTCTCCCATGGAGACGATCGTAGAGATGCTGGATGTAGTCCTGTGGAACGGCTTGCCATGCCATTTCCACCTGGCACCTCAGTTGGACCAGCGTTCGTGCTGGACGTGCAGACCGCGTGAGACGACGCTTCATCCAGTCCCAAACATGCTCAATGGGGGACAGATCCGGGGATCTTGCTGGCCAGGGTAGTTGATTTACACCTTCTAGAGCACGTTGGGTGGCACGGGATACATGCGGACGTGCATTGTCCTGTTGGAACAGCAAGTTCCCTTGCCGGTCTAGGAATGGTAGAACGATGGGTTCGATGACGGTTTGGATGTACCGTGCACTATTCAGTGTCCCCTCGACGATCACCAGTGGTGTACGGCCAGTGTAGGAGATCGCTCCCCACACCATGATGCCGGGTGTTGGCCCTGTGTGCCTCGGTCGTATGCAGTCCTGATTGTGGCGCTCACCTGCACGGCGCCAAACACGCATACGACCATCATTGGCACCAAGGCAGAAGCGACTCTCATCGCTGAAGACGACACGTCTCCATTCGTCCCTCCATTCACGCCTGTCGCGACACCACTGGAGGCGGGCTGCACGATGTTGGGGCGTGAGCGGAAGACGGCCTAACGGTGTGCGGGACCGTAGCCCAGCTTCATGGAGACGGTTGCGAATGGTCCTCGCTGATACCCCAGGAGCAACAGTGTCCCTAATTTGCTGGGAAGTGGCGGTGGGGTCCCCTACGCACTGCGTAGGATCCTACGGTCTTGGCGTGCATCCGTGCGTCGCTGCGGTCCGGTCCCAGGTCGACGGGCACGTGCACCTTCCGCCGACCACTGGCGACAACATCGATGTACTGTGGAGACCTCACGCCCCACGTGTTGAGCAATTCGGCGGTACGTCCACCCGGCCTCCCGCATGTCCACTATACGCCCTCGCTCAAAGTCCGTCAACTGCACATACCGTTCACGTCCACGCTGTCGCGGCATGCTACCAGTGTTAAAGACTGCGATGGAGCTCCGTATGCCACGGCAAACTGGCTGACACTGACGGCGGCGGTGCACAAATGCTGCGCAGCTAGCGCCATTCGACGGCCAACACCGCGGTTCCTGGTGTGTCCGCTGTGCCGTGCGTGTGATCATTGCTTGTACAGCCCTCTCGCAGTGTCCGGAGCAAGTATGGTGGGTCTGACACACCGGTGTCAATGTGTTCTTTTTTCCATTTCCAGGAGTGTAAAATGATCTGTAAAACATTTATGTAGCAGAGTGATACTGCATGTAAATTTAGTTTGCAGACATAACAATTCTATTACAAAAATCTACTTCTGTTAGAAAAATGTGAAGGAAAGAATAAAATGGATAAAGTTACACTTCTTTTGAGTCCTCAGTCTTCTGACTGGTTCAATCTGGCCCGCTACTAATTTCTCTCCTGTGCCAACCTCTTCTTCTCAGAGTAACACATAAACCAACATCCCCAATTACTTGTAGGATTAATTTCAATCTCTGTCTTCCTCTACTGTTTTTGCCCTCTACAGCTCCCTCTAGTAGCATGGAAGTTATTCCCTGATGTCTTAACAGATGTCCTATCATTCCTGTCCATTCTCCTTGCCAGTGTTTTCCACATATTCCTTTCCTCTCCTCGTTCCTTACCTTATCAGCCCACCTAATTTTCAACATTCGTCTGTAGCACCACATTTCAAAGGCTTCGATTCCCTTCTGTTCAGGTTTTCTAACGGCCCATGTTTCACATCCACACATTGCTGTGTTTCAAACGTACATTCTCAGAAATTTCTTCTGCAAATCGAGTCCTATGTTTGATACTAGTAGACTTCTCTTGGCCAGGAATGCCCTTTTTGCCAGTGCTAGTCTGCTTTTGATGCCCTCCCTGCTCCATCCATAATTGGTTGTTTTGTTGCCTAGGTGGTGGAATTCTGTACGGGGAGTTGGAACAACCTGTCCCGAGAACGTTAAATTTAGTGACTTCGCTTCCCTGTATTTCAGGAACCACTGTAGCCATTGACATAAAACTTTTATGGGATAATACACTGTATGTACTGAGTCTACTAAACTACAATAATTGCATTTCATCCACTGATTTTGGAAATACCAGTTTTTAGTTACATGGTTAAAATTTCGTGTACTTTTTTGTACATTATCCTAAATAATTTTAATTATACATAACATTATACTCATCTTTTAGTTCAATAGACTCAGGATATGTATGTTATTACTCCCTGAAAATTTGAATACTCTACTCGAAGTGGTTTCTGAGATTTAGGGCAAAATGCAACAAAAATGTAAATTTTCGGGAATGGCCTCTAAAGTTTTAAAATATTGTAACTCACTTAATATATGCTTAATTTTTTGTTTTTAGTCACTCAGAAGCACACTACACCATACTCCTCCTGATCTTTTTTCCTAGTTTTTTCTTCTTTTCTTCTTTCTGGACTCCTTAGTGGCCAACTGTTCTGCATACTCTGCTTTATCAATGCGAGACTTGTCTGTCTGTTCAAGTTCTCTGATGCAGTTTGCTCCAGGATTAATTCCCATATGCTGTAGCACTTTCACCCTACCAGTGTAGTCATCATTAAAAGCAGTAACAGCATCACTGAGGCCCCACTTCAGTGTCTTCATTCCAACAAAAACCTTTTTTGGTAAGTGAGTCCATATAAGATAATTGAACGACTCATTGGGATTTTGAGTCTGACCATGCAGACGCTTTTTCAGTAATTCAGGATTTGCCAGGTCTCTGTAAATAGCTTTTATGATATAAAAACGGTTCAATGGCTCTAAGCACTATTGGACTTAACATCTGAGGTCATCAGTCCCCTAGACTTAGAACTATTTAAATCTAACTAACCTAAGGACATCACACACGTCCATGCCCAAGGCAGGATTCGAAAGTGCGACCATAGCAGCATCGCTGTTCCGGACTGAAGTGCCTAGAACTGCTCGGCCACAGCGTCATTTATGATATACATGACTGCTGCTGGGATGGAACGTTTATGACTGTATGAACTTTTTGAGCACTAGGCATTGCAGTAATTGCACCATGAATCAGGTAGAGGAGGGCAAAGATGATGTACCGGTTTTTCATCAGTTGACAGTCTGTGGAAGAAGGCAGCCTGTACTGGCTGCTTCATTTTCAACAAATCCTCAGTATTATTTCTAATGGTCATCCCATAATACTGCCATAGTTCATCAATCATTTTGTCTGGCAGTGTGCCTCTTATGGTTTTACCATCAGAAAGTTTCTTGTCTCTCAAACTTCGTTTCAACTTCCTCAACCTGGTTCCCATCCTCTTCTGGACATGACCAACACATTCCAGTTTTGTGATAATCTTCTCACCATAAGGCTGAGCGGCTACTACACTGTTATATGCTTCTGAGTCTCCATCACTTAAGAACTTAGAGTAACACACTCCCATTTCGTTCACAGATCGACTAAAAATTTCAATAGCTGCAGAGGCCTCCATGCCACCACTTGTTCCTTCATAATTTCTGTCACAGATATGCCCTTCTTCATTCCCTGATTTATACTCACAACAATGTTTGGTTAAAATCTGGATATCTATTACCTTTCCAGTATCCCCACTAGTCACTGTAGCAACAGAATTCTTAGAACTGTTAGCCTCATGTCTGCCAAGTACCATCAAAAGCTACTGGTATGTCAGTCACACCATTATTTATTGCAACAGTTTCGTTTGCAGGACCCTTCATTGATTCACATGCAACAGATTCCACAGCAGCTCCAATAAACCCTGCATATTTGTCGATTTTACAAGGTGGGCATGGCATATTCATCACAGCACATTTTGTTTCTGCTGCAGTGTGTCCTTTGCCAATAGCTCTCAATCCATAAAACCACCTAACATTTACTTCAAAATAATTACCTTTACACTTATCAGAATTAAAAAATGAATGAGTATATTTACACCTGGCACTATTAATGATAGTATATTTACAACTGGCACAATTAATGACAAGTTTCCTGGCTAGTCCACTTGATACCTCAATGTCTTTATGTAAACTAACTGGCCCTCCACATATTTTACAACACACACATTCACCCCCTGTTAGGATTCGTAAATCTATTAGAATATAACTCAACCTACCAATTACATCAATTTCGTTTTGACAAAACTGTGTATCACAACATTTTATTTTAATCTTCAAAGCACTAATGGGTGTTTCAATAGATACTGACGAAATTGCCTGTATTTCATTGTCTGCAACTTCACATGTCACATGTTGAACACAGTGTTTCCCTTTATTCGAAAATCAATTATTATGAAACCTACGATTCTTAAAAAACACTTCGTTTTGGCGTCATTCTTTACTTTTTGAGAGATTTACCAACTATTATTCATTTTTCCTCGGAAAAACGTTAGCACTTCGACATACAACGCGTGTTTATACTATGAAACGATACGATACTGTTTTTGACATTGCTACCTATACAGACATGTAATTTAACTTTTATAACACAGAAATGTGGAGCCTTCTATATAAAAAATTACATGTTATTTTATTCGAAAAATAGCAAATTTTATAATGAGATGAAAATCTGAAAATGTGAAAAAACTTTTTTGTCCTCTGTAGCTCCCCTTAACTTCATCTACTTCATGACCATCAATCCTGATTTGAAGTTTCTGCCTGTTCCCATTTCTGCTACTTCTCATTACTTTTGTCTTTCTTCAATTTATTCTCAATCCATACTCTGTACTCATTAGGCTGTCCGTTCCAGTGAACAGATCTTGTAATTCTTCCTCACTTTCACTCAGATAACAATGTTATCAGCGAATCATATCGTTCCTACCCTTTCACCTTTAATTTTGATTCCACTCCTGAACCTTTCTATTACTTCAATCATTGCTTCTTCTATGTACAGATTGAACAGTAGTGGCAAAAGACCACTCTTGCTTTTTAATTTCACCTAAGGTTGTTTTGACTTTCCTATATGCTGAGTCAGTCCTTCCAACAATCATTTCTTTTTCGATTTCTTCACATTTTTCATGCAGCCGTTTCGTCATAACTTCCCTGTACTTCCTATTCATTTAGTTCTTCAGTGACTTGTATTACTGCATTCCTGAACTTGCCTGTAGGTAAATTCAGCGTGCAGAAGCTAGACCTCTATTTACAAAGGACCACTGTTATAAAGGCATAGTGAAAGAAGAGCAAGAGCAAGTTACATCATAAGATAAAAAATGAGAATCTTCTGATTAAGTGTACAAATACAATTAACTTTTTTAATATCAACTGTTGGAACATGTGCTCAAAAGGCTCCGAAAAACGAAACTCAGTCTTATGAGATGTCTGTAGCTATATAGTAGAGAGAAAATATTTAGAGGAAAATGGCACATACACCGATGTTTGCGGAGGTTGGTAAACATGTATCATGTGACCGTGAGCAGCAGTTTAAATCCATCAAGGAAGTGCATATTTGCAAGTTGAAACTGATCGTTCAAAATGTTAGCATCTCTCTTCGCAAGATGTTTATAAATTTCAAGTTCTTCTAATAAATCCAATGTCCAGTCCTTTATTTCCTTATGTGAAATTACGATTTCTTCTAATTTCCTCTGAGAATGGTCTGAAATAAGTAAATGTTCATCAAATGAAGAACTATGAACATTTTCCCCTTTTGTACCCAGTAGGTGCTCCTTATATCTGGCTTTAATAGCTCGACGAGTCTGCCTTATGCAATAGGGCAATATTTACAGGTCATTTTGTAGACGCCTGAATTTGTGAAAGGATCTGGTTCAGTTTTTAATGTATGTATAAAATTTTTCTTCAATCTGTTGTTAGCAGAGAAGGTAAATTTACAACCATATTTTCTAGTCTGAAGACAGCAATCCTGTAGGACTGTTTTCTAGTCAGAAGACAGCCAATCCTGTAGGGCATATTACTCAAAAATGATATCGAAATGAACGTGCCATTTCCCTCTTCATTACTCCTCAGTTTGATGGCACATATTGTTGAAATTTTTTATTTGCCCTTTTGTTACTCAGTAAAAAACAAAAAAGCACACACACACACACACACACACACACACACACATGCATGGGCGAATTGTAATAATTTAAATGAGACTAAAAAATCTCAAATCATTAATTTTTCCATAACTTGCAGTTCATGTTGACAGCTAAACTGCTGCACATGTAATTGTTCCACAAGTAACTAGCACAGGAAAGAAAATCAAGGCAGTGTATGACGTTACACCACAGTTGATTTCCCATAATTGGGACTTTAATTTGTTGATATTAAAAATTTTATAACAACTCCTGTCCTGCAGATCTTATGATAACTTTTGAATCTCTATATTTTACTAGTAATGAAACAGTTCCTTCTTTATTCCCATTATCCATCACAAAAATGCGAAGTGTGTGTATTGGATGATGAAAACAAACATTCAGGTACTTCACAGATATTACTAGATTTTTTAGACAGATCTGGAATGGAGTAAGTAATGGTTGTGTCCATTGTTCTGCATATTGTGCTGCTCACCAGGCATACTTGGTCAAATTCTCAAAGTGTGGTTATGCAAACTGACAATACAGGAATGACTGAAGTTGAGCAATATTGTTCTGCTGAAAAATCTGATATGACAAAGAGCTATTATAAACTATACTGTCTAATAATTTTGTGCAAGATGCTTTAATAGATGCATTTTTATCGAGAGGCTGAATTACACTATTAGTTCTGGATGGAACCCGAGTGATATTAACGGTCTTTTCGACTTCCTCCTAAAGACAGAGGTCCCAGTCAGCAGTCCAACAAAAGTAAAGAATTATTTTCTACAAATGGTAGGAAGACGTTTCGGATGAAACATTAAAAACGATTCCCTCCCATTTTTCCAGATTTTGCTACATCGATTATAAGATACTTTTAAGTAAACAGTCCTTTTTTTTAAATTTTTAATCATAATTTGCCTTGATGTCCCTGAAGACAGATATAAAACTGAGGAAACAATATTCCACCGATACTTATCATTGGCATTGTTGTATACGAATGTGTCATCACATTCATCGACTGCACAAGCAAATTTCTTGCTTCTTCTAATGTTTCCACAATTTCTAACGAAATATCGACGTCATTCGAATGTGTGTAGAAGAAATTAACTAATAAATAACACAAATGTTGGTCTTCAGGAGAAGTAGGTGATTGTGATTGCATACCACATTCTTCATATGTCCACTCCACAAGGTTGGATTCCACATCACAGTCAAACACTGGAGCCTGCACAAAAAGACAGATGCTATCAACAAGCATATATTAAGAAATGACAAAGAAAATTCATTTTTTTATCTTGATTATTAATACTTAGTGATAGCACAAAGGCAACCGCTATTTATTATGGATATTAAATGAGTTGCAAACTCGAGCAAATAGTAACTGTGAGCATTTCAGTCAGAGAAACTATCAATGGCAACTGAAGTTCACTGTACAAATTACGATCACATTGGGCCACCTGATCTGTTTACCAATGTTCTTTCTACAAATGAGGTGTGCCCACCATTTTGTGCATGTACTGTGTGCTACAGCTACAGCAGGGGTGCATATTTCTTCACGCACCTGGCCAGCTACGAATTTGGCAATTTTCAACATTTTTAACAAATACAATGTTACTTAGCAGCTAAATTTTTGACATTTGTTTCTTTCAATGTATTTTTCCTGTATAAAAAATTTCGGGGCAGGTTTCGGCATGTTGCATTGGACTGCTCCATGTTAAGTTCATTTGTATATAGACCACTTGAGATTTCAGACCAAGACATTCTAGCGGTTGAACTACAGCACCCACAGACCATGTTCTGTGTGAGGAATTACAGAAACTGTCAGATACAGTGTGTCATAAGACCAAACAAGTCGAGGCCACAGCCTGCTGAGGATGAAGAGGAAACTGTTGCGGTCGTGATAATCTCATATGCTGCGAACACATTAGCAAAAATCGGAAGAATTATCTGGAAACATAATGTCAAGTGCCTACCAGCCAAGACGAAAGCCTTGTTGGGATCAGTCGAGGATGACTTAGGACTTGAGTCTACTGTATCCCTTGCGAGTATGAGAAACTTTATGTAGGACAGACTATTTGAACAGTACAAGAGAGACGTGCTGAGCATAAATGCTACACATACACTGAACGCTCGATGAAGTCCACTGTGGCAGAGCACTGCATCTTCTATGGAAATATGAATTAGAATGGCACCAAGTTATTACAGCAGTCGAACTCCTTTTATTCTGATAGAGTCTGCAAAGATCTGCCTACATTATGAATCAATAAATAAAGCCAGTGGTTTTCAATTAAGCAAGAGCTGGGATCCAGCGCTAACCATGGTCAAAGCACAACAAAAACCTGTGTGCAGATATGCGTTTGTCATGGCAACTAAAGAGGACAAGAACGTATTGTCACCACCCCAGTGTCTAGCACTGGTGACAGTGGGAGTGAAGACATCAGATCATTCCCTACAGATGCACTCCCCTGCCATTGCAGCAGGTCTGCACCCAGCGATGGTATGCTGGTGGGGGGTGGGGTGGGGCTGGGAAGGGGATACAATGGCGGCTCCCAGTGGAAGGTAACCAATCATCTGAAATGCCTGAAGATGGCAAGAAATTGGCTTGCCACAATATCACACTTTCTGGGTGACAAAGAGTGGCAGAATAACCAAGAAATACTCAGAAATACTGAGAAATACGTTTTCTCATCACTAATTGGTTATCCAAGGCATGGTCTTATAAGGAGACGAGATACTGACAGAAGTAAAGCTGTGAGTACTGGGCGTGAGTCGTGCTTCGGTAGCTCAGATGGTAGAGCACTTGCCCGCGAAAGGCAAAGGTCCCGAGTTCGAGTCTCGGTCGGGCACACAGTTTTAATCTGCCAGGAAGTTTCATGATGATGAATATTTTAAAACGTCAGTAACACCATTGTCTGGAGTATATCTATGTCTTTTATTACACCAATCTGAAAACCTGGGCCTGCTAAATATCACAAAAATGTTTTCATTTTCACTTCATTTGAAAGGTCGCCATCTCTCCTTTCATGATCTTTGGGTAGGACATTTGCCTGTCAAATAATGATCTTATTATTAAACCTGAATAAAGTTCTACAGTCACTCTCTTCAATGTTTCTTGGAGCTCTGTATTCATTTTTTGGACTCCAAGCAACGTTAACACTACCATTTTTACTGATTTCAACCGAACTTACTCAGCTCGAAGTACGCTACAGAGCTCCCTTCAGAAAATGGAGACAATTCTCCACATGTGAGAATTAATACAATTTATACAAAATTGGTGAATGTTCTTCGTGTTGAACAGCTTCCCCCACACTTTCACTCATCCTGAGGACATTCTGAGGTGAAGTACATTCTCCAACTCACTTTATTCGTGGAAATCTGAGAATGTTCTCAAAAACTCTGAGAGTAAAATACATTCCCTGTTTTATTCATACCATCCATAGGGTCGTACGAATAAAAAGGAGGTCATTTCCCAGAAAAGATTTTCGAGACAAGAGAACATTCTCTCAGAAAATTCTCAATTTTATATGAATAAAAAATTCAAAGCATATTCTCTGACCAGGGAGTTCTTTCTTAGTACCTCCCCTTCTTCTTGAGAAAGTTTTCAGTCTGTGTTCCATTCCGCATCCCGCACAGGACACACACAAAATCTTGCATTTCATTCAGTTCGTTCAAACAGTCAAACTATTCAGTGTAAAAATATGGAACTATCAACAGTGTACTCTGGGAGAGTTATACTATGTTTTGACTTAAGTCTTATATGTGGCAACAAATTATTAAGACATTAAAAGGACAGCTCACAAAAATCGAATTTTCGATATGTGGGAAACACTTTTGTTATTGAAGTTTGGTGAACACGAAAATTTAAGAAACCATCACAATTTCATCTACTCCAAACCAGAGCTCTGTCAGAGCTATCTAATACAAGACAAATTTGCCCAAATATGACACCTCATGGTCCACTTGCATGTCAAGAACTGGGCAGTTATAATTAAAGTGCAGCTACTTACAGAGGTCCAGTATGGGCTGTAATTATTGTATGGCAGTGAAACTTGGTAGATATTATAATGTGTTAACGGGAAAATGATTTATGTGGGAAAAAAGTTAGTTCCAATTGTGCCACCAAGTATAAATCTGGTGCTGTGAATGCAAGGAAAACATAAAGAAATGTTTCCGTATGTAATGGACCAGGAATGGGATGTGGGCAGATAAGGTCA
Source organism: Schistocerca americana (assembly GCF_021461395.2). Classification (NCBI taxonomy): domain Eukaryota; kingdom Metazoa; phylum Arthropoda; class Insecta; order Orthoptera; family Acrididae; genus Schistocerca; species Schistocerca americana. The sequence goes on along the minus strand of NC_060130.1, from coordinate 137,027,744 downwards.
AGCAAGTGAGAAATGCATAATGGTGGTTTTATTATTAACTGCTGATCACACAATTTGTTCAAAATAAGTACTGGGGACATTGACAAGATGTTGTACAGTGCTGATTCAGGAGGATATCAGTTCAAATCAGTGTCTGGCCATCCTGTTTTAGGTTTTTCTTGATTTCCCTACATTGTTCCACGCGAATGCCAAGACGGTTAGAAAAGGGCGTGGCTCATTTCCTTCCGCATCCTGAAACAATCTGAACTTGTGCTCTGACTCCAGCTACCTCGTGTTAACGGGTCGTTAAAGTCTAATCTTCCTTCCTTTTCGTACAACACCAGGTTTGCACCTGGTAGCCAAAACTGTTACTAACTTTTCCCTGCCTAAATCGTTTCCTCAATTATGCATTAGCATATCTGACAAGTTCCTCTGTCATATGAAAAGTGCGGCCTACTCTGGACCTCTGTGACTACACACCCTGTACTATCTGGTTGCCAGAGCAGTTCTGTTAAAAGAAACAGATCAGTAGTTTTGTAATTAATGATTTATTAATATTTATGAGTCACCTTTTTATTCGTAACGTAACAAAACATAATATTCATGCCGTGAGGGATAGGCCCACTGCCACTGTGAGGAAAACCAAAAGTGATACTAAAAACAGTATGCCAGTATTGCAGGAATATTTATATTGCCTGATGCAGACTGAATTCCTCAGATGAACTTCATTTAAAATTAGTTAATAATAAGGCTTTGTTAGTAAAATTTCAAAACTTATGCCAATATAGTTTACCTGAGTGTCACTATCACTGTAGATATTTGATGAAATAATCATCTCGCCCACTGAATTTTCTGGAACAGTTCTTTCTGCCATGCCTCACATCAGGCGTTTGTGGATTCTGGAATGGTGTCATTAGTCTCCATGCGATGCCACACTCATTGCCTCCTACAATTCATGCATTGGAATGGTTCTTGGTTAGTATCTGGCATACATCACAGTTTCCCCATGTCTTAGCATCATGTACAGATGGAGGCCATAAAGCATTGGCACTAGTAAACATTTCACCATAATCACATGTCACCTGCAGGTTGGTACTAGAAAAAAACCTTTCCGTTAATATATTCGTCTCCAAGTGCATTAAATACCATGATTGGTATGTGCTTACAACTGGACATAGAAACTGATATCTTGACTGCCATTTATGTTTTACTGTTTATAGATCTCCCAAGTTCCTGGGAAATCACATCTGCAAAGGTGCTCATTAGTAACATTATGAAGAACATCTAAATATGTCAGTGGCAAAGTTGTCTGATGTATGCATAAGTCTTCTCCTACACTAGTCTGAAGAACTAGGTCTACTAAATAGCACAAAAACGTTCTCGTTTGCTATTTGTTTGGAAGAATGCCCCCCCCCCCTCTTCTTTCATGATTTTCAGGAAGTGATTCGCCAGCCAAATAATGTATTCATTGCTAAATTTATATAGGCATTACGTCTACAGTTTCTCTCTTCAGTATTTCTTTCGGCGATGTGTACCTATTTTTGGCTTCTGGGTAACATAAATACTACCATTTTTACTAAAAAGCTCTGTAAAGCTTAACCTCAACAGAACTTACTCAGCTCGAAGTCTGCTACAGAGCTTACTTTAAAAATTGTAGGATGTTCTCTACTTGTGAGAATCTTCCCTAGTTTTATTCATATGAAATTGGAGAACGTTCTCCACTTTGAACAACTTTCCTCACCCTTTCAGTCAAACTGAGAACATTCTCATGTGAAGAATATTCTACGACTTGCTTTACTTGTGTGAACCTGAGAATTTTCTCGAAATTCCGACAATACAGTACATTCTCTGTTCTATTCATATGACCCATTATCCCACTTTCACCATTCTTACCTTTCTTGAGGAAGAAAACATGCGGAAGAAATATCCACATCGTCAAGAAACATTTGCAGTTAGCCCCTAAAACAGAGGAAACTAATAAAATATGGGCTGGAAATCCGCAAAAGCACGAAATCCGTTGTTATAACATGAGTTAGCGGCCCCACTATGTTAATTTTTAATGCTTGCAGACAGTGAAATCTTGCATCCCCCGTAGTTCCTAGTCTCAAGACATTGTCTACAAATGATGTAACATCTTGATTAACTGCAATTGGATGTAGTTTCAGTAGTTTCATTAAGCTTCTTGTCAGAGCCAGGAAAGAACATATACTATTATATAAGAGAATCGTTCTATATTCATTAAATTACCATAAAGATAAATAATTGGTTAACAGATGCTTTGTACTCTTGTTGTTTGTAGCATTTGTATGTCTTTAATTAAATGTCAATAGTACAATTAGCATCAGCTTATATTAGCTGAAATAAAAAAAGGTTGAATTACGTGTTGCGTGACCGAAATTAAGCACTGATGAAGTAAAAACCCTTTTCACTATTATGAACTAGCACAAAGTAAACTGCAATCTCTGAAAACAAGTTTCGACCAGGATTCAAAAACGATGTACTTTGGTGTTTTGTCGACATTATTGTATACGTTACTTCGGAACGTCCGAGAAGTTATTAGTAGAAGTTGCTCTTGTGTGGATACATTTAGGCCGTAAATAGTCGTGTTTCCTTTAATTCAGATACGCGCGTATGTTTATTTTACTTCGCAGGAAACATAAAATTACGTCATGGCAACGTACAATTAGCGTCTAACGACAGTCCGTTGTTGTAGCAAAGCCTTTCGGGAGCGGTGAGACGCCATCTAAAGTTGTTGCCAGAGAGCAAAAATTGTGACATAATGGCGCAACTTTTAGCGATAGACGGCAGCAGAGTGGCGTTCTTTATGATTTAAATCAATAAGTGTATTTGTGATTGTACTAAGTGTTTCATCGAACTCAGTTTTCTGTGTTGTATTTTCGGTGAAGTTTTCTCTAAACGGAAAGGCAATATTGTAGCATCTACAGAAGAGGGTAGTGGGACATTTCCCAACCGACTCGATTGGCGTAAACAAAACGTATGTTATACACATTTAATCCCATTTCGTATGCTTATATGATATATTAGTATAGTTTCTGTTTTGTTTTACTGAAGTGGCTTATGTTCTACGATAACGAATTTTTGATGCGTAGTATTAATTGCCAGCCTTTTTTTCCATTATCTCGGCATGTTGTAACTTGTTTAATCACACTGCATGTTATGTACTTATTTTTTTCAGCTTTGTTTTGTTTTATTTCAAATTTTAGTGTAATTTAAATTCCGTACATAATGAAGAATTTTTATAACATAAACAAACTTTTGTTGGAAACTTACTGATACCCAGTGATGTGTACTTTTGGCTGTGCACTCTTTTGTATAGTTCTACATTTATAAGACTTCGTGCTGAACGCATAAGGCGTATGTCGGTTGATTACTGAGGTAATTACATTATTGAATAAACTCTCAAATAACTCAGCTTATATTAATGTGGAAAGTTACAGTTTTATCAACATATTATCCAGTGTGTATCGTAATTGTAAACAAGACGTCCTTTGTATATACACGAGAGATTACTGTGACACTCATCAAATTCTCTGAGCGAGTGGCACATTTCTCTAGGACGAAACATTTGTATTCAGTTAACTCAAAGATATCGATTTTAACTGTATACAGAAAAAAATTGAGATTTTTTAGTAATAGCATGGCACTTAAAACCGTGAAATATGCTTTAATTTGCCTGTGTGTTTAAACTAATTATTGTTTTAGGTTTCTAATATTGCTTTGATGTAAGCTTTCAGTGCTACACAAGTTTTACTGTTTCCAATCGTGGCTATGTTTACTTTTTAAAATAAATTACTTTTGTCTTTGTTTGGCAGTGCTTCATTTATTGTGTTTGTTATTGGAGACTTCATAGATTGTAGGTGTTACCTGGTACTTCACACTACTAATGAATCAAGTTGAGAACCAATATATGTATTCAAATGCAGAGTTCATGTGAACGAGCAACACACACAAAGTGTACCGTATATTACATTTTTAAAAAGTTAGTGAGTTCATGGGTTTGTGTTGAAACTGGATTACATTTCTAACTTCAGACACTTTCTAGTTACGGACATTTGGTAAATGTGCATCACATACCTTGTGATGTGATACATTACTTAATGCAGAATCCAGGTTAATGACATCTTACAGAAATATTCTCGTGGTTCCATTTAAATTATATTCTGCTGATATGCAGTGTGTAGATGTGTGTATCTTATTAGTTAGTGGGTGTATTGTAGTCATGATTAAGGTATAGATTACATACCAGGAGATGGGAGTGGGATTTTTGCATCTTGAAGCAATGTAATATTAAGGGTTGAGTTTACAGGGATGTTAAACATATGTAGCATGTTCACAGCTTTAATGTTTCAACTGAGTTTTATAAAACATACGTAAGATTTTAAATGAAGTTGTAATGAAGTGATAATTTAAATTATCCACTGTAGACATTTCTGAGTCAACCCTAGGAAGCATGTCTGGAGTTGGCCCTTCTACTAGATCTGTGCTTCTGAAGTGGCTGGATATGAATATGAATATTAGTACATGTATTTACTACACTGATCTTGTGCAGGCTTCTGCAAGCTTGAAGAGATCTAATTTTCCAATCTTTCTGTCCTCAGCCATCTCATTTATTTCCTTGTAGAAATCATAATTAAGATACATTTAACGTGTTAGAGCATAAAATAAATAGTTTTATTGAATGGTAAACATAGCTTCTCATAAACTATTTTCCTGATAGTATATATAAGAAATGGAGTAAAAAGGAAGCATTTTCACGTGAAAAAGAAGGTATAGGATCATGGGCATAGTGCAGCCAATGAAGTGTTACAAAAGGAAACAGCTTGTCTTTCTAAGATCCCTACAGATTGCTTGTACCCACGTAGTCATTAATGTGCATAACTGTGTATCTCTTCAGTTACCTGTACGAGATTTTCAAACACAGTTTCAGGTTGTTAGCCACATACCTTTCTCCAATGGCAACTGTGACCTGATAAACAAATATAAATATGTCATGCTAGTATTGACTGCTGAAGTCGGTGGTAACGAAGTAGTGCTCTGTCTCAGATTTGAGCTAAACTGTAGCGATTCAAGCTGCAAAACTAGGGTCTCAAAGATGCATTAATTTTTTTTTCACCAGTTGCAAAATTCTGATAGTGATTGCAAGAGAAGTAAACTTTCACCTTTAGAACAAAAATCATGAGTGTTAAGGTCACATGCAGTTAATGTTGAAAATTATCTGTTGGTAATTCAGGAAGACCTGCAACAGGTAGTTCTTTGAACATGAACGCAGGACAATGGCACTTGAGGAAATACGAGAAATTATTAAGATTGTGATTCAAATCCCAGCATGAACATACATTGCTTTACTCCCTCCCTCCTTTTTTATTTATCCATTTGTGCAAGAATAGGCAATTAAAACTGAAAACTCAGCTATGCCTTTTAAACTTGTTTTCATTGTAGAAATATGTTTGAAAGTATTATAACTTTTCTTAAAGTCTAACAGCCTTGTTGTTGTTTCATTGCTGTTTCAAGTTGTCATCGGCTGCGTGTAACCTAAAAAGAAGTGTGTTGTAATGGAGGATTCTTTTGGAAATTTATTATTGGTTCAAAAATGAAAAAAAATCGCTTACTATTAAAAGTGATGGAAATAAAAAGGCCATGTTTTGTGATTGAGTATTTTGTTTCTCTGTAACAGAGTGGAATGTGCACCAGGTACAAAAGCCAAGACTGGTGAAGCTAGAAGCTAAGGAGAAGCTGGTCATTATAAAATGGAAGACGCAAATTGAGATTGTTAAAAACCATTCAACAACCAAGATTGCATAAAATATTTTTTTGTCTAAGAGAATCAATTTCAACAGAATATGCTGTTATCTTCAGGTCTTAAAATCTTTTGTTGTAAAATACTTCCATTTTACCCTGACCTCATGCACATTATAAAAGGTTTTTCATAGTCTGTTGAAACCAGTTGTCTTAAAAGAAGAAAAAGAAATGTGCGATCACAACTGTTGAATGGTTTTTAGCAATTAAGCAGATTGCCCTTCAGTTTCACAGAGTGAGAAAATTCAAGAAAATTGAGATGTTAATTGGGGTTGTAGGCCTGTTGATAAGTTGATAATGCTTCTTCTCATGTGGCTGGATTGGGCAATAACAGTAAAGCAACAGTTATCACTAATATTGTAATAGTAAAGGTGAAATAAAAAAGTCATGTGGAAAATAGGAGATATGAAATAAGTTAACAAGGAAACAGCAAATGTGTAGAATTGCAGAGAACGTGACATGAAATTGAGTAGAAATGTAAGAAAAGTAGGTGTGTCTCATAATGTGGACAATGTAGGAAAAGATAGATTTCTACTTACCATAGAAATAACACATTGAGTTGCAGACAGGCACAATTAAGGCACTTACACGTAAGCTTTCAGCCATCGCCTTCTTCAGAAAAAGAGAGAGAAACACACCATATTCACACAAGCAAGCACACCTCATGCACACATGACCGGCAACTCGGGCCATTACTCATAATGTGTATTGACAAAGAGAAAAATTGAGTAGACTGTACGTAGACTGCCACCAAAGGAAGAAAATGAAGAGAAAATCAACACAAGTTATTCACAATTGAACAGTGAAATGTAGTGCATATAAATTAATTCTCATCTGGATGCTAAGAATATTAACCTCCTTTTATTTTAGTTCCCATGTTACCTTGTGCCCCAGTACTGTCTCATCAAACCACTAATTCCACTGACATCGTTCGACCACTCCTTTATTTCCCCCCTCCCTATAATCTTGTTATGTTACGTATGTTCTTAAATTTCATTCCCGTCATCTGGCACATGGGCAGTTTTTTTATCTTCTGTGGTATTTTGCTAGTGAGACTCCTCATTGATTTTTGTGTATTGAGGGATTTATTGTTACAGTGTAATTTAGATTTCAGTGGTAATAAGCAATTTAACTCTTGAGTCTTTATATTATTCCCACATTTCAGGTTACGGTTTTGTTAATATGCAGTTACAGTGAGATGAACTGCTGCCCTCAAATCACAAATTAACTTGTGTTGGATGTCTGCTTGTCCATAAGAATTCTCGTTTCTATTCTCTGGTTCTGTAAGTGAAGTAGGCCTCAGTGTGTCATCTCATTTTTGTGTAGTTAAGACATCTTTGTATCTGTTCTTGTCTTCCACAGTTTCATTTTCAGTATTTTTACAAATATATTAAAGTACTGATTTATTTTGTGTAATTATTCTCTAGAGAACCATTTTGGTTTATAGCGAAGTTTGGGGGAAATGTTGAAAAATTGTACTGCTTTTGGAACTGTAAACTTCAGGATTTCTCAAAGTAAGTTGTTTATCTTAATACCATGGCAGAGGCCAAGACTCATTTAGTATCAGTAGCTACACGGTGAAGTATGTGTAAAATATTTGTAGAATCCTCTAGCACCAAGTGTGGAAGACACTATATAGGATGAACCCAAACTCGGACAAAATTTCAAAGATTGTTAATAATATTTCCTCGGTATTTTGGTATAAGGGACCTATGGTGTCAGGTGACCTATCAGACTAACTGCATTTCATGCAATATCCTACTCCCATTGTCTATGTACTTGAAATGAAATGGAAAATATCTACACAGTGGTGCAAATATAGGAATAATGTGCTGTGTCCTCGTTTGGAAACAAACTTTCTTGAGTCACTCATTATGTAACAGCAGTAATACCAATTTAACTTTCTGCCCTCAAGCTTGTGATCAGTATTGCTTGGCGCAGTCCTGGGTTTCTTATACTGGCAATGTTAACTGTATGTTAAGTTACATACAACAGTATGGATATATTTACTGATGATGAGTTTGCTGTTGGGCGCCTCAAATATTGGTGTTACTAAACTGTACACTGGCAGAACAAAACGTCCAAACTTTGGTAATTATGTTTTTCATCAGAAGGTTGTTGCATTACACTTTTACTATTAGATGATTGCGCTTTACAATGTGGTTAGGGTAACAAGCCAAATAAATCATGGTTGTTATTACTCTGTAATGAGCCACATAAGCCTATGATTCTCTTATACTAAAATACTTGGGAAATACACTGGAGAACCTTGGAAATTTTGTAGAAGTTTGGCTTCAACATGAACTCATAATTACCTGAATTTATGTTGCAGCTTGATGTCTTAAAATGGTTTTTATGTTTTGTATGATACATAAGAGGGGGGAAAACCATTGGGGACAAAATTGATCTCTATAAATCTTGCATTGTGAATTCAAATTAACTGCAGGACTTTGTTTACTATTTGCCTTTGAGAATTTGGGTTTTGTTCCATGTGGTTTCTTTGTAAATAGTTGGCCTCTATACTTGTATTCAGGGTACAAGGTTTTCTATAGATGATTTTAGTTTTATTTAGAAAAGATTAATTTTTTTTCTTTCTGTTCATTTTTTAAACTGTCCTTGTGTATACTGGGTGAAATTCTTTTTTAAAACAGCTCAGTTCTTGTATAAAAGGCAAGCAATTGTCACTCTAAAGTTCTGTTTTAATTACAGTTTTCTTTCTTTTTTCTTCCTTTCCCCTCTCCCCCCTTTTTTTACATTGTCCTTTTGGGTACAAAATGCCCATGTGTTCCTCTAACTTGTAGACCAGCTTCCTGTTAAATTGGCTCTGGTACCCACAGTTGGATGTGGTGTCAACATACAGTAGAAATAGGCACTATCCATATAAATTATAGAGGAAAAAATTCTTACATTCACTTTTATTTTGCAGGAATATACCAGTCATCTTTGTGAACATTAAAATGAGTGCCCCTGCTGTGAAACAGTCACTCCCAGCTTCTGGAACTCCAACTAAAGTTGGCCCAGGTGCACCTGCTTCTGGGGCTGCAAATAACTCTCAGTCAGCAGGTGTACCAAAACTGTCAGCTGTGAGCCCAGCTAAGCCACCAGCATCAGGAAATGCTAATCACAATGTATCAAATATGCCTCTTAGTTTAGTTCAGGAACACAAAAATGGAAGCGGTCAGAACCAGACCGTGTCTGGGCCACCAAGAGGATCTGACAAGAACAGAGATCTTGCACCTTCAAGTGCTCTGAAACCTACATCAAATGGTGTGGAAGGGTCCCCAACTAAGCCCCAACACAGTTTAACAAATTCAGGAAATGATAAGAAGTCAGATGAATCACAAGCAGTTGCAAATCATTCAGCTGATTCAAGTGTCACATTACCTACATCCCAGACAACACAACAATCAGTTCTGCCAACACAGCAGGGAACACAGTTACAGTCTCAGTTGCAGTTACAACAACTGCAGATGCAGCAGCTGTTACCACAGCAACAGATGATGTCACAACAGCAAATTGTACCCCAACAGCAACAGTCACTGATGCAACAGCAGATGTTGCCACAGCAACAACAGCAGCAACAATCACAGTTTATGACACAACATGGGATGCCAAGACCATCCCAACAAATACTACCACAACAGCAAATGATCGCGCAACAACATATGATTGCACAGCAGAAGCAACAGATGCTAGGGCAACAGGGAATCGGTCAACTCGTAATACCCCAACAACAAATGCAGACACAACAGATGATACAAGCACAGCAACACCTGCAAGCCCAACAGCATCTACAAGCACAGCAGCAACAGATGCAAGCACAGCAATTACAACAGCTGCAGGCTCAACAGCACATGCAAGCTCAGCATGTTCCAGGGCAGCAACAGATACAGAATCAAGCACACATGCAAGTGCAGCAACAGCAGCATCTCCAACCTCCACATATTCAGACACAGCAGCAGATGCAACATATGCAACCACAGCAGCAAGCACAACCTCAGTTACAAGTGACACCACAATCTGTACAGCAGCAGGTTCAGCCATCTCAGCAACAAAATTCAACAATATCACATTCAGTGCAACAAGCCCAAGCACAACATGGGAAAGGGCAACAGCAGTTGCAAGAGCAGCAGCCACAACAACAGAACCAAGGAGAGAAACAGCCATCTACGGTGCAGGATAACCAGGAAACGCAGACACAACCAAACTCTGGACTGGAGGGCCAAGAAGTGTCGACTGCTGTTACGTTGACGACAGCTGTCGCCAGCAGTGTACCAGAAAGTGAAACAGAAGAGCAGAAACAGGGGGAAAAAGAACAAAATTCCCAAGCAGAAACAAGTGGAAAGGAGCGGACCCCTAAAGATGAAAATGTAACGTCAGAGAACACAGAAACACCTTCAAGTACAGCAGGTATGTGGAAGCTGTTTGTAGTTTCAAGTTGCCAAATCATCTTTAGAACTAACTATTTTGTGTGTTTTACCATTAATTCGTATAGCAGACATGTTGGTTAGATGTTTTATGGTGAATCAGGGTTACTAAATTTTAATTTGTTGTTGGTGGTAACAGAAGACCTTGCTTCTTCAGGCTGGTACATTGTTACAGTATGTAATTTTTTGGGGTATTTGTATTAAGAAATACTCATTCAGTATCCATGAATGTATATTTAGTTTAATCAAACATGTTACACATTATACATTATTGGCTTGAATGGCACCACAGGTCTGAAGAACATGCTGTCCACATCAATGCTCTAATTATGTGATGGGTGTTATATTGGTCAATTTATTTGCCTTTCATGGATGGAAACAATGCTGTTTCGGTCTAAGAGTATACACAGCATACACACAAGATACATGCTTCATATGATGTGTGAACGTGCGCGCACACACACACACACACACACACACACACACACACACACACACATTAGGACTTCATGATGTTAAAAGAAAACTGATGTTTGAGTGAAAGATTTCTGGTGTTGGTAATTGGAGAGAAGACTAGCTTTTTTAAAAAAAAATGAAAATATTTCACACAGTTGTATGCCCAAATTAATGTTATATGGTGAATGTAGACTACAAGTGACCTATTTTTTAGCTGAATTTTGGACTGTATGGATGTATACCCTTGCTAAATTATTCCCAGAAGTGTTTTCTACCATCTCACATGCTCCATAATAATAGTTTGAAGGTGGGCACTCAAGGAGATGTATTGTTCATCCACGTGCTTGTGAAACCATTTCTGCTGTTTTGCAAGAGAACATCCTTGTTAGAGAACATGCGTTCAATAGAACATTTGTTGCTACCTAAAGTTTCACAAAAAGTAAAGACCCATAGAAGTGTCAACCTCCCATTTGATCTCGCATGCGTGCGTGTGTGTGTGTGTGTGTGTGTGTGTGTGTGTGTGTGTGTGTAAAATTTTATGTATTTATTAAAAATCATGTTCGTGACCATCAGTTACTGTATAGACTTTTATTATTGCTGCTAGTGTAGATTGTTAAAAATCCTTGTCAAACACAAGGGTGTCCCCCCCCCCCCCCCCCCCCCAAATTATACATTTGGATACAAATGTGTTGTTTTTTCCCCACTCTGTGTAATATCAAATGCATGTTCTAAACATGAAAAGCGATTTGTGCATTCCTTGTGTTGTGTGGACCGAGATATCATGTATGTATACGGATTCTGGATTGGAAAAATTTCTTGTGTCTGATGGTGATTTTTTAACAGTTGAAACTCGTAGCAAATCATAAAGGATTTCATGGCAACTGTTGGAAGTAAAGTGATTTTCAGTAAATATTATAATCTATTCTCGGTGCATGTAAGTCCCTGTTGTTTGGGCGTCAGTCACATTTAGTGCATTGAGAATGGCCAGTCACTAGCCGAAATCTGGATTTGCGTAATAAAATCTAAAAAAGGATGCATGATGGCTGCACTCTATAATTTATAAAATTTGTGTGTTTGTTGCACATCACTTACACACTGCCAACTAAACATTTGTCTCTGCAGTAACAAATGTGTTTGAGCACTCAAGTGACGAATGTTATTAGATTGCAAAACTTATTCATTCTGTAACTTAGTTTGTCATTTTAGTAATGCTTGTGGTCACTGAAAGTAATGAGGGGCCGATATTTTATGACTTTTAGAGCATTTCAAGCAAACTTTAGATTGCTTTACTTACTACCCATGTCAATTTTTCTGAGAAACTGTGATACCATATACCAGAAAAAAAGTTTCTTTATTAAGCTGCAGTGCAGTGGCAGTATTTATTTAGAGGACAAATGGCAGCTGGGGACTCGAATAAGATGAAAGGCAACAATGATGAAAGGCATTGTGAAGATTCAGTTGCTGTTAACTTCTGTAAGCTAAGCTGTATTAAGTGGCTTTGTGGTAGTAAGATGTAATTGGAATGTATTGACATACTATTTGCTGTTGTAATGTTACAGCACTATAATATCTCTTTACTCCACAATGAACATGGTTCTTTTCTTCCATCCATAAGGTAATGTCTGTCTGTTTCTTTTTGTCACAGATACTTTCTGTCGTGGTTAAATGTTTGCCAGGTATGCTGCATCAATATAAAACATTTTTGCCTTTGTTATCAACTATTTAATGCTGCTCACTGTTAACAGTAGGGCTGAAATTCAGTTCATTGTGACACTCTGGTATTTCTGCGATGGAAAGCTGTAGAACTGAATCTTCTCGGTTACGTTAGACCAAATGAGAAACTGCTTCAGTCAAAGTAAACAAGGAAATTGGCATGCAAGCCACTGAAGTACCGTAAAATTGAAAGATTTGTCCAAGGCCGGGAGTCACAACTCAAATTTGTTTTTATCAAAACAAAATGAAGAAGAAATGTGTGCTGGAATGTCTAACTTTGCAGATGCGATAAAACATAGTGGTTATCATGTTGTATTTATATTTTATAGGGAATTTTAATATTTGAGGATGCTTTAGACAGCTCTCAAGTGAGTGTGGTTAAGAGTTTGAATTAAATTTGCAATTAGAGATATGGTCCTTTCTACACTTGGTTCTGGCATCCAGATTCATGTTTTTAAAGAATGCCACCCTTAATTTTCTGCTCCATTCATGTCCAGTCAGAATCTTTGGTCCATCTGCAATGCCCCATCACTGATTGTACAGTAAAATCTGTCTTCCTAGGTTCTGTACAATTGTCATATCATCAGCTTGATCTTGGTCGAACTATACATGCAACTGTGTGAAATATATGCAAATCAGTTCAGTATGTTTTGCAGAAAGAGAATTCCTTACATGTTACGATAGCTACAACGTGTAGATGCAAGTCGATATATAGATTGCAATAACTATGCAGACAAGAGGAGGGACAGGAAGACTGTAGACCAGTGTGGAGAGCTACATCGAACCTGTCTTTGGACTGAGTTTCACAACCCAAAAGTGCCACACAGCAATACTAACAAATTGTGTAAAATACTAAGCAATAAATACAGATAATCTGTTGGAAAATGCACTGAGATGCACATTAGAAATTCAAGTGAGGTACTTTTTTTGTTGTTTAACAGAACAGTGTTGAGTGGAAGTATATTCAGAACTATTGCAGAACTGTTAAGCAGATGTGTAGAATCTTCAGTGCAAAATACAGTGCAGTGACAATTATAGCCCTTAAGACCACTGTTGGAGAAATGCAGTACCAACATGGAAAAAGATAAAAACTACAATACACTGAAGGGAATGGATTAATAATGAGTTCATAGTTCAGGAAAAGCCATTTGCTTCACTAATGCGCGAAATTCATGAACAGGCTTTCTTATAAAACTGGATAGAATGATGAAATGAACAGAGAAGGTAAGTCAAATGTAAGGACTTGCTGGAACAGAAGCCTCACATTTTTGGGGATGCCAATTGTTGATCAGAATGATACAGCAGCGAAAATAGCAAGTATTGGGCGAAAATTAGTAGACACAATTGATTTTTCATGAATGAGTTATCAGCAATGCGCCAACAAAATGCTTCATAGGGAGAAGTAGAACAATGGAAGGCATTTTGAATCGTGTCACCTCTCACTCGTTGACAACATACAATTATTTGCCTTCCCCATACACACAAATCTGTTTAAATCACCACAAAATCAAGAAAATTTTGACATTGCCATTGGTTTATTGAAAAACCATAAAAGATAGCTGAGGCATAATTGGAACTTAATAAGCTGAAGGAGAATTTTGAAGTTAAAAATGGGGCGATGTTTGGAAGGATTGGTTATTGTCCATGACCATTTCTGCTAAAATGGTTTTGCAAATGAGGTGTGTCTGAAGAAAGGAGGGGCGGGGAGCTAAATGAAGGAAGAGTGAGGAAAGAAACTAACTTGCCAAATGCTGTTAAAAGAACAAAATACTAAGTGAAGTACTGAAATAAATCGAACCAGAGATAAAAGTTGTGACCAGGGAAGCTGATGTGAAATCTGTGTCGGCTGGATGTGGCATAGGAATGTGTTGATAAACCTTTGATTGAACAAAACTGGCAGTTTTTACACAAAATGGCCCATGCTGGAAAACTGGTGGTACTGGTCATAAGACAATAGTCGTGTTACATCGAATGTAATCAAAGAATATGTGATAGCTGTGCAGAAGAGAAAAGTTTACTACTAGCAAGAAATTAGTCAGTTTGTGTCATGGCTCCGTGTGACAAATTGTGCTGTAAACTTTGCATTTTTCACGATCTGGAGTGTGGTAAGGCAGAGGGTAAGCTGCAAAACATTTCCAGGGGCAGAAGTGGACTCCGACCAAAATTTATTGGTTGTGAATTGCAGATTAAATGTAGAAAGGAGCATTAGGCAAAGATTTTTACATTGGAAAGGAATGCGCTAAAAGACTGACAGGTAGCTTTCAGTGGTTGAGAAGTGAAAGCAGACAAAAAGACCCAGTAGAAATACTTGGATAACAATAGTTGTTGAATTTAATTGGCAAAAGGAGGAAATATAAAAATGCAGCAAATAAAGAAGGCAAAAGGTAATGCAGGTGTATAGAAAAATTCGATTGAGGGAAGTGCAAAGTGGTAAAACAGGAACAGATAGAGGAGAAACGAACAGCAGTAGAATCGAGCAGGATGATGGGAAAGAAAAATTAGACACACATGTGGAGAAAAGAGAAGCAGCTGTAGGAATATGGCTTACATGGCAAGCCAGTACTAAGCATAGAAGGGAAGGCTTTAAGATAGAATATGTAGAAGTGCCATACAAAGACAGTGAACTTGAAGACATGTTACAGAAAGGGAAGAAGTAAATGCAGATGATACAACTCTGTAAGAATAATTTCACTGAGCACTGGATGGACTTAGGTCAGAGCAAGGCTGTGGAAATAAATGACATTCCCTCATAATTAGAGAGATATTTGGGACAACATACTATGACAAATTATTTCTCCTGGTATACAGACAGGTGAAATATCCTCAGACTTGAAGAAGACTGTAATAATTCAGATTCCAAAGGAGGCAGGTAGTGCTGGGTGTGAATATTGCTGAACCATCAGTTTAATTAGTCATGGTTGTGATGTATTGACACACATTATTAGCCCTCTGGGGCTCAGCATTATTTTGCTGGATACAAACTTGGCAACCTCAGAGTTCCTGAGCTATAGGTTGGTGATCACCTCCAGTTCTCTGTCACTGTAACCTCTGGGCATTCTTCAGTGACCCTCATGTGGCATGGCAATGGAATGTTGTGTGTCATAGGTCACAGAGACAGGAGATCTCTACTTAATTGCCCAGGTTGTGAGGACAGTACAAACCTCTCTAAAGAAAGAAAACTCTCAATCTTAAAGGTGAGGTGTGCACCAATGAGGTACTTGGCTATTAAGGTGGAGCATTCAATGGGTGACCTTTGGGGATCTGCTGCACCTCAGTTGTATAAAGTTTACTCAGTCAAGCAGATAGTCACACCCAGTCATCCGATTGAATGACAGAGGCTAGTCCTGATAATCATATTGCATTTAGCAATGGGGTTCAAGGAGTCTTAAATTGTATTGTGTTTGTAGTGATAAAGAGGGAGGAGGAAATCGGGGGAAAAATGGGAGATACTGCCTATAGGAAAATTACAGAGACCTTTGGAGAAAAGAGAACCTTTTGTATGAATATCAAGAGCTCAGATGGAATCCCAGTTCTAAGCAAAGAAGGGAAAGCAGAAAGGTGGAAGGAGTATATAGAGGGTCTATAGAAGGGCAATGTACTTGAGGACAATATTATGGAAATGGAAGAGGATGTAGATGAAGATGGAATGGGAGATACAATACTGCGTGAAGAGTTTGACAGAGCACTGAAAGACCTGAGTCAAAACAAGGCCCCGGGAGTAGACAACATTCCATTATAACTACTGATGGCCTTGGGAGAGCCATTCCTGACAAAACTCTACCATACCGTCTGGTGAGCAAGATGTACCGTCTGGTGAGCAAGATGTACCGTCTGGTGAGCAAGATGTACCGTCTGGTGAGCAAGATGTACCGTCTGGTGAGCAAGATGTACCGTCTGGTGAGCAAGATGTACCGTCTGGTGAGCAAGATGTACCGTCTGGTGAGCAAGATGTACCGTCTGGTGAAATACCCTCAGACTTCAAGAAGAATATAATAATTCTAATCCCAAAGAAAGCAGGTGCTGACAGATGTGAAAATTACCAAACTATCACTTTAATAAGTCATGCATGGAAAATACTAATGCGAATTCTTTACAGACGAATGGAAAAACTGGTAGAAGCCGACCTCGGGGAAGATCAGTTTGGATTCCGTAGAAATATTGGAACACGTGAGGCAATACTGACCCTACGACTTATCTTAGAAGCTAGATTAAGGAAAGGCATTTGTAGACTTAGAGAATGCTTTTGACAATGTTGACTGGAATACTCTCTTTCAAATTCTGAAGTTGGCAGGGGTAAAATACAGGGAGGGAAAGGTATTTACAATTTGTACAGAAACCAGATGACAGTTAAAAGAGTCGAGGGGTATGAAGGGGAAGCAGTGGTTGGGAAGGGAGTGAGACAGGGTTGTAGCCTATCCCTGATGTTATTCAATCTGTATATTGAGCAAGCAGTGAAGGAAACAAAAGAAAAATTTGGAGTTGGTGTTAAAACCCATGGAGAAGAAATAAAAACTTTGAGGTTTGCCGATGAAATTGTAACTCTGTCGGAGACAGCAAAGGACTTGGAAGAGCAGTTGAATGGAATAGACAGTGTCTTGAAAGGAGGGTATAAGATGAACATCAACAAAAGCAAAACGAGGATATTGGAATATAGTCAGATTAAGTCGGGTGATGCTGAGGGAATTGGATTAGGAAATGAGACACTTAAAGTAGTAAAGGAGTTTTGCTATTTAGGGAGCAAAATAACTGATGATGGTCGAAGTAGAGAGGATATAAAATATAGACTCGCAATGGCAAGGAAAGTGTTTCTGAATAAGAGAAATTTGTTAACATCGAGTATAGATTTAAGTGTCAGGAAGTCATTTCTGAAAGTATTTGTATGCAGCGTAGCCATATATGGAAGTGAAACATGGACGATAACTAGTTTGGACAAGAAGAATGGAAGCTTTTGAGATGTGGTGCTGCAGAGGAATGCTGAAGATTAGATGGGTAGATCATATAACTAATTGCGAGGTGTTGAATAGAATTGGGGAGAAGAGAAGTTTGTGGCACAACGTGACTAGAAGAAGGGATCGGTTGGTAGGACATGTTCTGAGACATTGAGGGATCACCAATTTAGTATTGGAGGGCAGCGTGGAGGGTAAAAATCGTAGAGGGAGACCAAGAGATGAATACACTAAGCAGATTCAGAAGGATGTAGGCTGCAGTAGGTTTGTGTGCTTCGATATTATGAACAGAGACATCACGGGACTAGAACAACATTGGGCATCTCAAGGGATAATGGATGTGGTTGTAAAAGAATAATAGAAGTTGAGAAGACCACTACCTTCGTTCTGACCTTCTGTTCTCCAATGCTGCTTGAACACATTATGGTAGGATTCCTGAGACTTAGGCTTAGGCATTATGTGGTGCTACAAATGCTCGCAGTTTGGCCATACGGTGCTGCATTGTGGAGGCGAAGCGACCTGCGAGATGTGTGGAAAGGCAGGCCATGAATCTGGTGGGACTGACTGCGTGTCTCGAACATTTTGTGTTAACTGCTCTGGGAACCAACCACTCTGGAGCCCAGACTGCCCTGTTTTTGCTGAGGAATGCAAAATTCAGGAAATAAGTGGTGTCCACTATGCAGAAGCCAAAATAGAATATAAGGTGACACAACCCTTGCTTTTGCCAATTTATATGCTTCCATATTATAGAAACCTGTTTCTAAGGTGGAAGTTTCAACTCAGACCATGTCTGGTGCACCCTTATGCACCACCAGCACTTGGGCTTGCACCTGTACATACCAAAGCAGAGCGAGTAAAGACATAGAAATCCAGGCAGCTGTGACAGAAGACAAAAGCGACATTTTTGCCGTAAGCATCAAGAATGCAATCCAAAAGCTAAGCGACTCTTCACATCCCCCTTTCCCCATCATCCTCAGAGGCAATGGGAGCAGGGGAGGGGTCACAATGTTTGGGTCAAAAGTTGTCTTGGACACCAACAGATGTCATCCTGACATGTCTGACTGACGAGGACGGTGACATGGATTCAGTGCCCCGTTACCAGGCTCGGACAACCCCTTCACCTCCCTTAGCTCTAAAAGTGCCTCACCATCATGGCCAAAAGATAGGGGTGAACTGAAACAACGGCGCTAATGTCTCCCATACTCCAGTGGGATATGAATGGACTCATATGGAGGAACTGACTCCTTGTACAGGACAGACGTACCCTGTTGGTTGTAGCCCCCTGACCACACAGGGATCGCTCTGCTGATTCCTGTGCCGTTAACTCCCCACGTATGCCAAGAAGTGGATGCCCGTCACCCTGGGGCATTGGGACTCCCGGCAATGGCCCTCCTGCCAGGTGGCCTTTGCTGCTGTTGGATGGCGCCCGTGGGGCGGGCTCCCTGTCAGAGTGGGTGGCATCAGGGCGGATGACGTGCCATGAAGCATACCGTGTCATCACTTGCTGGTGATCAAACACCAGCAGTCTCTAAGTGGTCAAGGTCTAACTTCAATGCTAAGAAATAAGACTCCAAAGCGTGTCTCCGGGAGGTGGAGGACTTGTCTGAAATGCGGTCAGGGTCGGTCTTGATCAAAACGGCTTCCTCTGCCCTGTCACTGGCACTACTTGCCTGTGACAAGTTGGGGGATGTTTGTTTCCATCATGCCCCATAAGAGCTTAAATATGATACAGGGTATAGTATTCCACAGGGACCTTTTACAGTCTGATGATGAGCTGCGCGCCAATTTAGAGCAGCTTGGTGTCCATTTTGTCCGGCATGTCCACCTGGGTCCGAGGGATAATCAGATTGCCACCGGTGCCTTCATCTTGGCCTTCGAGGTTGATACATTACCCAAGAAAGTCAAGGTGATGGTCTACCGTTGTGATGTAAAGCCATATATCCCTCCCCAATGTGGTACTTTAAGTACTGGAAGTTCGGCCATATGTCTTCTCGCTGTACTTCCAGCATCACCTGTTGGGATTGTGGACGTCCTACACATCCCAATACTCCCTGTGCCCCACCTCCCATCTGTGTCAACTCTGGAGAGCACCATTTGCCTTGCTCGCCAGACTGCAGGATTCTCCAGACAGAAAGAAAAATAATGGAATACAAGACCCTGGACCGACTGACCTACACTGAGGCTAAGAGAAAATATGAGAGGCTACATCCTGTGCATATTACGTCAACCGACGCTGCCGCTATGACAACGGTTCTACCATCTTCCGTTCCCCTGCGTACAGTTGGCTCTCAGAGCCGTCAGACTCCACCTGCCCCCTTGATGGTGGGGACACTTCCCTCACTGTTGCTCCTGCACAACCTACTTCAGAAGCAAAGAGCTTGTCAGTCCCCACTTCTCAGCTGCAGAAGCACAAGTCTTTTTCGGCTCCTCTCGCCAGGAAGGGGTCCCTTGGGGTCACTCCCTTCCCAGGTTCCTGCCAGTGGCTGAAGCAACCACAGGTAGCTGGTCATAGGGCTTCACAGTCCTCCTCTGTCGCTGAGACTGAATCAATGTAGCCCTCCCACCCGGACAAACCTAAGGAGCAGCAAGAGAAACTTAAAGAAAAAGACCCTCAAGAACCAAGGCACTGCGGTGCCACCCACACCACCACTACCTACAAGCTCTGTGTCTGAGGATGAAGTGCAGATTCTGGTGTCCCCTGAGGATCTAGATCTCGCTGGCCCCTCTGACACAATGGATGTCGATCGCAGAGGTACTCATCTGGTGGCAGCAGATGACCGTGAGGTGTAGGCTGCCTCATTGAGTGTTTCATGCCTTCCCAATCTCACGATCATGTAATCCTCCAGTGGAATTGTGGCGGTTTTTTCCACCACCTGGCTGAGCTACGACAACTGTTAAGCTTTATACCTGCTTTATACCTTTATACCTGCCCTCCGGGAAACCTGGTTCCCGGCAGTGCGTGACAACCTGTGTGGTAGTGACCACTTCCCCATCTTCCTGTCACTCCCCTGGCGTCATACCCACAGACGCCTACCCAGATGGGCTTTAAACAAGGCAGACTGGGAAGCCTTCACCTCTGCTGTCACCGCTGAATCTTCCCTACATGGTGCCATTGATGCCATTGAGCAGGTCACTAAAACGGTTGTTTCTGTGGCAGAAAATGCGATCCCTCGTTCTTTAGGGTGACCCGGCGAAAGATTGTCCCTTGGTGATTGGCGGAAGTCACTGAGGCATTTAAAGAGTGTCGGTGAGCTCTACAGCGACGTAGGTGGCACCCTTCCCTAGAGCACCTAATAGCCTTTAAGAGGCTCCATGCCCATGTTCGCCAGCTTATAAAACGACAGAAACATGAGTGTTGGCAGAGGTACATGTCTACCATTGGGTGCCATAGGTCACCTTCCCAAGTCTGGATGAAGATCAGACGTCTTTTTGGGTACCAGACCCCAACGGGTGTCCCTGGCATTAACATCAATGGTGCATTATCTACCGACGCAAACGCAATTGCTGAGCACGTTGCTCGCTGAGCACTCACTCGACTCTTCCATTTCCTTCAGGGTGTGCTGGTTAGTCCTTACCTGAGTTATTTACATGTGCTTATAAGTCTGTTTAAGTAATTCACTCATAAAATTCATTCCTTGATTACTAATTATACTTAATGGTGATCCAGACTTAAGAATCCATTCTTTTACAAAAACTTTAGTTATAGTCTCAGCGTTGTGATCAGGTATTGGTATCATGCGAAGGTATCTAGAGAAATGACCTAACATTGTCATTATGTATTTGTTTCTATCTTTAGTCTTAGGCGACGGTCCTACGACATTTAGTCCTACTCATTCAAATGGTTCACTTGTTTCTGGCAGTTCTTGCAATGGTGCTATACTTTTTCCTACATTACTCCGTCTGTTACAGGAATCACATTGTGAAATAAACTCAAAAATATTAGCTTTGCGGCTTGGTGACCAAAATGTTTGAGCTATTTTAATGTTTGTTGCCTTTTTTTACCACAATGTCCTCATAATAAACAATCGTGTTGTTCTCTCATGATTTGCTCTTTCATGCTTTCTGGGATAAATAAGCGGTTTTCTTTACTAGTGATTTTGTACAATAATCCATCTATTTTGACAAAATGTTGATAATTTTTCCATTACTTGCATTGTTGATCTTCTTGAGCTGCTTTTAACTCTTCTTCTCAACTTACTGTAACACAAACGTTGAGTTTGACTCGTTGCATCAGCATTCACGTGGTGTTTACCAGGTCAGTGAATAACCTTAAATTGGTACTCACTCAGTCTTAATGCCCATCTTGTTAATCTGAAACTTGGATCCTTTAAGCTCAATAACCGTTTCAGTGTGGCATGATCTGTAATAACTGTTAATTCCCTTCCTGTTAAGAAACATCTGTTATGTGTTATACCAAAAACCAAAGCACAAAGCTACTTCTCACTAGTAGTATAATTACATTCTGCTTTGTTTAATTGTCTGGAAGCAAATGAGATTGGATGTTCATGACCATCAACTTCTTGAGACAAGATTGCACCTATGACAAAATTGGGTGCATCTGTTGAAAGAATAAAAGGTTTACTGAGATCCAGATAGGCGAACACTGTGGCTGTGGGTAGAGCAGTTTTAAGTTCTTCCATTGCCCTTTTGCATTCTGTTGACCAATTAAATGTGGCTCCTTTCTTCAGTAACTGTGTCATTGGACATGCTATATTCATACAATCGGTTATAAATCGTCTGTAGAAATTTGACAATGCAAAGAATCATTGTAGTTCTTTCAAATTCTGTGGTTCAGGAAAATTCTTTACATCTTCAATTAATTTTCGATCAGGTCGAACACCTTCACTGGTTATAACATGACAACATAGTTAATCTTTCTTTGTACAAAATGACATTTATCTGCTGACAAAGACAGGTTTGCACTTCTTACACGCTCAAATGCAGCTTGTAGTCTCTCAGTACGCTGCTTCATTTTTTCACAAAAAATTATTACATCATCAAGGTAAACAAGTGCTTGTGTTGGGGTGAGCCCTTGTAAAACTGAATTCGTCAGACGTTGAAATGTAGCTGGAGCATTATGAAGTCCAAACGGCATACTCCTGTTGCTGTTACAAATGAAGTTTTTGCTTGATCATCTGGATGCATTGTTAACTGGTGATAACCACATGTTAAATCTCATACTGAAAAAATTCAACATCTGCCCAAGTAATCCAAGGTTTCCACTAAATTTGGTAGGGGGTAAATGTCAGTTGTGGTCACAGCATTCAAAGATTGGTTATAAACACAAAAACGCAACTGTGGTTCTCCAGAAATTGATTTCTTCTTTACAATTACAACAGGTGAACACAACGGTGGGTCTGAAGGATCTCTTAGTTTTATAATTCCAGCTTCTAATTGTTCTTTAACCATGTCTTCTACCAACTGTCTTTGACTGAATGATATTCGGTAATGTTTCTGTGTGATTGGAGCTGCATTCTCTGTATGAATACGATGCTGAACTAAATGAGTGACAGGTAAATTCGCAAGTTCTTGGAATAAATCTGCATACTCCCAACAAAACAGGTGCTAAAATCTTATGTTCATCACCTGTCAAATGTTCTATCTTCTTCCAAATCTTGCACTTCAGTTCATTATCAACTTTGTTTCCTCATTGCAATTGTGTGGACTGTACCAAAATCTGTGTTTATAACTGCTGTGTTTGTTACTTCATCTGGAATCTGTATTACGTCACTTTTACTTATACTCGACACTTCAGCAACTTTTGTTCCTCGTGGCAAAACAACATCCTCATTGCTCATATTCGTTATTGTAACTGGGACTTTAGTGACATTCGTCTCACCATTGTAGCGACACCTACACTGCTAGAGACATAACAACACATAGTATCCAGTAACTCACTTTTCTCGGATTGCTCAATTAATAACAAAGTTCCTTCCTTGCATTGGGGTGACTTAACTTCAACATAGATTGTCTTTCCTGCTCCCCTGGGAATTTGCTGAGGCTGATTAATTTGAACATCGACTCGGACAATTTGAACTGATGCATCGTTTGGGCGGTTCATTTCCACGACATCAGTAGTGCTGCTCCTTTGAGTACGATCTGAAGAAAGATTCCCTAGGTTTTAGTTGCTATGGCCTAGTCTGATCTTTCTTTCTGCGACAAATCTCTCTGCCTCATTAGCGGACAAGAAATAAAATCAAAGTACACCATTTTAACGCGTTTTGTTATTTGAAACTACCTGCGCCCTTGCTGTGTATTTATCTTTATTTTCACTTTCATATTGGCCTTGGCCAAGAATTAATTCTACGTCAACCTCTCCATAGTTATGTAGTTTTCCTCCATTTAATCCTCGCACTTTTAATAGCGGCAGTCTCAGTTTATCCTGTTTTATCTATGCAGCACCTCATTAATGAGGTCTGTGCTCCTGTGTCAATAAGTAGTTTGATGTTTCTCCCACGATATAAAGCACTTATCATAGTCATTTTCGGTCTGATTTTTGCTGGAACTAATAGGAATCACTGTCTCTGGCAGGGGGCGGACAGAGTGATGGCCCGTACGTCCCCATACTCAGTTAAAGATCTGGCAGATTGTCTGTTGTTCGCATTACCATCCTTGTTGTGACAATTTCTCGAAACATGACCCTGCATCCCACAATGATAGCAGATTCGATTCTCTTTACAATCCTTACGCTTGTGAGCCAGCTTATTGCATCTGTAGCATTGTACTGTTATGTTGAAAACTCTGTGTTCTTGTTTTTGCATCTCATTCAGTCGTCTTAGTGCTTCAACGAAACCAACAGCTGATTCTACTGCTTCCTGAAACGTTTTACATCGTGCCATTCTAACAGCTTTGCTTACTTCCTCTCCGTATAACCCATGAGTACATGTGTCCAAGGCTCTCTGGTTGGCTTTGAACAACTGAATGCGATTTTCATTTTTATCTTCTACTAACTCGTACGTTTGAGCATTGATGTTTCGAATTCTGTCGGCAAACTGCTCGATAGATTCATCTCGTTGCGTTCGCAAACTGTAAAGCTGCTCTCTATACATCTGATCATGTTTTTACATTCTAAACTCATTGTAATCTTCTGTTTTCATGCAAGTAGGTGCTGCACTAATGAAATCTTGTGCTACTCCCGGAATTCTTAATTTGGTAACCATTAGCTTATCGGAATCTGTCCATGATCCTACAGTGCGGCACCTTCAAGTTTACGAAAAAAACACTTTCACATCGTCTTCGGGTTTCCCGCTAAACACTGGTACTGATGGCAATAATGAAAAATTCTTTATTGTAGTTGTACCTGTTCTGCATGAACTGTCATTTGACAAGTCTTTCTGCTTTTAACTGCCGAATCTCTTCTTGCAGTTCATTAATAACAGTTTGTAGATTGACAATGTTACTCTTGACTGGATTGCGGTATTTCGTCTAATTTAACGCCAATGAGTCACTCAAGTGTAAAATAAAACTCCATCACTGCCTTTCGTATTGTAACCAAACTGGAGTAGGCCAACCTGAATTCCAGCGTTGGATGTCCCCGAGTAGTCGGAAGATGTTCATGCTGCTGCTGCTGCTCAAAGTTCACGTTGTGCTGCACCTCTTCAGGACTGTAGGTTTTCCATAATGCTGACACCAGTTGTTTGTGTTGTTGCCCCGGTTTATGATTACACGAAATATTTGTCAGAATTTGTACGTGGTGGGTCCTTGAGGTACGGCAATACGCGAACACAAAGAAATAAGTTTAAATAGTTTTACTAACAAATGGCTAATTATAAAACAAGCACACTACGCGCACCCTCATCACTGTGTCTGACATTCTAACAGCAGCTAATTACAATCGTATCAAAGTGCTCCATGGTGAGTTAAGAAAAGAGTCATATTCGCGCGCTGGTTATCTGGCGGGCTTGCAGATGGCGGCCAGTGGCGTACTCTTATGTGGCGCACTGTGGCTGGACGCACGTCTGCTGACCAAGCAAATTGTCAGCATTCCAAGATAGGTCGGCTGGCAAGCAAGAGTTTCATACTGTACGGCTACGTGCAAACCCCTATACCCTTACAATAGTGAATCTGTTCGTAGGATACATTCTGATGCATCAAGGCATAGTTAGGTAGCATGATGAAGTGTGGAGGTAAAAGTGTTAGAGGGAGGTAAAGGTTTGACTACAGTTAGCAGGTCCAAGTTTGTATGGTTTGCAGTTGTGATAGGCAGGAGAGCTGCATAGAACCAATCTTTGGACTGACTATGAGAGCAAGGATAATAATCCTAGAAATCTAAAATAGGAAATTTATGGTCTTGTTTGCAATGTCTAGACTACTTACACAAATTTTCCTTTTAAATTATTAAAGGGACTCATTTTTGGTGATCACTGTTCATGGAAGTATGAATATTTTTATGTGACTCTTCAATTTTAACAGTTATGTTGATTTCTCTTTTCTTTCAACTTCTGTGCTTTTCTTTTTAAGCCTGTTGTGCAAATAAGAGTTTAGAGGATAGGCTTGCTATATAACACAACTATACCGCTTGTCTAAAGAAAACGCAAAATCACATTTGAGGATTGCAGTTATGGCTGCTGTGTAAGAGTAACAAGAGTATGTGAACACCCTAACTTTTGACACCTTGCAGATTTATTGATTATTTTTCATTGAATGCTGTTAAATGTAACGTAGATAGGATAATCTACTGTGATATACTTCAATACTGTTCCTCTAGAGTTATGAGCACATCTTCAATTGTGTACATTTTATGGATCTTTTGCGCCTGTGCAGCTGGGATGACATAATTGCCTTATAGTTCAAATACATACAGGCTTGATAAACAACCTGCACAGTTTGTGGCATACACAGCTAGTCCTTACCACTCAACTACAAGTTTTCATCAGTGCCAGCAGGTGGCAATGCACTGTGCAGATATTTACCTCTGGTCTCTTGCAGTTGGCATAAATGCCGTTAGATGGTAGCACACTCCTCAGATATGCCAATTGACTCACTATATAGTAAAATTATATTGGACGTAATTATTAAATTATTGTTACTATTGTTATTGGCAGTGGCCGCAGTTGTATAAATTTGTTAACTGTCTTAACCGTTATACAGCAGACGCCTATTTCAGGCTTTTAGGTTTATAAGAGTCAAAAAATTTGTAAACATCCAAAATGTATACTTGTGAGCTGCCACTGGAGGATTTTAAGCTATTTGCTAGTCCTCTTACTTTTTACTACATGCCACACAAGTAGTCTTATGTACTGTCTTGAACATCACCGGTGCATTTACTTGTGAATAATAATTGCTTATACAATGGATTCAGCAGTTGTGGTTGTAGTTGAACAGGAAATGCCATTAGAAGCAGATATCCATCTGTATATTAGGACTGAACTATAACAAAGCAAAGTAAATAAATTTCTGGTGTTGTTCTGTGCCAACTAGTGTGATTGTATCAGATTACACACATTAGATGTGTCGCTTGTTTGATATATTGAAGGAGATATCAAAAAGTTCCATGACTGGCTCTGTAATACACCAGTGCAAGGCTGCACACAGATACTGGAAGTACCGATATCCAGAAGTGCCATGAGAGAGCATCCTGTTTACGTTGCGAGCTGTACAGCTGTGGCTATTCTCACCACATTTGTTTCCATGTCTGCATGAGTAGCAAGCTAGAACAAGTGAATGTGAGTTTCTGTGTGAAACTGGGGAAATCAGCATCAGAGATGCTCACTGTGATTGTGTAAGTGTACACTGATGTTGCAATGAGTTGTGCAAGGTGTTTTGACTGGCACGTGTGCTTCAAGAAGATAGCATCATCAGCAGAAGACATGAGAGATCGGTTCGACATCCCACAGGCAAAACACTGAAAAATGTCAAATATATTTGGCAACTTTCGCGTGAAGATTGTCAGAACAGTCCACAGCGTTGTGACCACTATTGTTGTGCAGGCAATCCTTACGTGTGATTTCAGTATGTGTCATGTTGCTATCAGGTTTGTCCCCAAGCTGCTAACTCGGTTGCAGAAGGAACGCTGTGTTGAAGTCTGCCGAGACCACCATCAACATGCCTTAAAGGACCCATCCTTCATGCCGAGGATCATTACAGATGATGAAATGTGCACTGTGTATGGGTACGACTGTGAGACGAAGCAAGTCATCACAGTGGAAAAGCCAGTCATGACTGAAAAAGGCAAGGCAGATCCACAGCATGACAAAGTGCACACTCGTAGTCTTTTTAGACATTTGCATCATTGTACATCATGAATTTGTCCCAAGGGCTCAGGCTGTCAATAGTGAGTTCTACCAAGAGGTATTAACCCATGTAATGGGGGGAGGTGGAGGGGACATTCAGTGAAAGGGACCATGTTTGTTGTGTATGAAAAACTGGTTGCTGCATGACTGTGCACCCTGTCACTGCTTCATATTAACACAAGAGTTTCTCACCAGAAAGAGTATTATCACAGTCCTTCCCCACCGTACCGGATTTGGTTTTTGCAGACAATGCCATCTTCCTGATTATCAAGGTACAGCTCAGAGGTTACCATTTTGCTACCACTACTGAGTTCCAGCACAAATTGCAGAAGGTGCTTGACAAGTTTCGAAAAGAAGACTTCCAGGACACATTTTATCAGTGGCAGAAATGCTGGGAGTGCTCTACTGCTGTACAAGGTGGTGGTTTTGAAGGTGGTGGTGGTGTGTAAGTGCAGATTGTAAATGAAGTATTTTTTGATACAGTATTGTCAGAGTTTTTCAGTATCATTCCTCCAGTATTCTAAACGTTTGTATCAAACGTCAGAGAAGCCAACGTTTTGAATTGTCGTTACTGTATGCATGGTTTTCTTGTGTTGTGCTTGAAGATTTATGGTGAGTACTGATGTTCTAGTGTTTTTATGGGCACAGCTGCTCATTAATATATTGACAGGTGAATAGGAATGTGATAAACCCTACATGTCATGGACTTAATGAAAGGGAAGCAGTTGGTATATAATTTGAGATTACCATGACAGTTGTATGGTTTGCTTCTATGATAATTATAATGGTGTAGTCACATGTGCTTTTTCAGTGTGAAGCTATATTAATGTTAGCTGAAAACTTACCTTGCTCATGATTTCTTTCACATTGTGAAATACCCTGTGTTACATGTTATCAGCCAGTGTGAATGGAGCACACTGAGGCTATTTAAACTACATACTCCAATCCATGTTCTGAAAAAAATATGGATGCTTAATGACAGAGGCTCAATAGATCACACATTCATAGGGAGTGTATTTAGTCTGCGGTGGAATGAGCAAATACAACTGCTCTCTGTATGGTGGAGATATTGACCTGGTATAGACATGAAAACAGAGAAGTTAAACGTTGTAACTCAGTGCTACATTGATCCGGCCATATAGGTAATCTGGGGATGTGCAGACCGTGTAAGGTTACCATCAAGGGTGATTCTGTTGGTAAATTAACTGTGTGTAACCTACTGAACTTCCCCAAGTTATAGTTTTGTAATTTCTTTTTGTTTAGTTGATTTGTATTGAAAATTTGACAAAATGACAACTCCTTAATACAGGAGACCCATATCTGCTATTAAAGTGCGCATCATTTATGTTGGCGGCTGAGTTAGGTTCATTCTGCGCATCTGGCGTCACAAAACACAGTCAGCCAATGAACAGAGAACGACGTTGCCAGATCTCGACTGCAGTGCAGAGCATGGACGAGTGTCTTCAGTTTTAGAAACGTTCAGTCATAAATAAAGTAATAGAACAAAAGCAATGTCTTGATAGCAGACTTTCTTTTATAGAAAGTTTGGAAAAAGTATTCTTTATACCAATAGCTTCATATTCTATTAATTAATTAAACCAAACAAGCAATAAGACTCCTAATTCAGGCGATAGCAAGGAAAGGTGTTTGTATCAATTTCACAAACCGCTTTTTCGCAACAAAGAACAGCGGTAATTGTTTATTTCCTATTGTACTTCGATGAAGCGTGAGTAATTCATAGTCATACCAACAGTTTTTGTCAGTACTTTGCGTGACATGTTAGAGTCCTCATGGCATTCTGTGTGTAGACGAGCTGTGTTAGTGTAATGGTTAAGGTGTTGGGCTTCCATGCCAAAGGTTATGAGTTCAAGCCTTGTGTGGTGTGTAAAATTTTCATTATTTGAAAACAAAATGGAAGTGCATTACTTCACGAATTATATTCGTTTGAATGCAATTTTTTGAAATTTCTAGTGCTTTGTCTCTTCATTAACCCTTTCGCTGCTGCAGACACGTGCTCCCCGCATTCCGCGCTGTGCGCGATTTTGTCATCACTGCACTGCTCGCCTGTGCAGACACATGGTGTTCCCACTGCTTTGACACACTTATCATTCAATTTCACAAAAACTATTTGGCCCAAAAATTTGATTTTTACACGTCTTCTTGACTGATACCTTCCCCCCTCAACTTTTACCTCTGCAAACTCTTCAAAATTTCGTGCAGTGGTTTACAATATTTAATGCTGCATAATAACTGCGTTGAACATCGAAACAAAATTAAGCCATTTATGGGGGGAAGGTATCAGTCAAGAAGACATGTAAAAATCTAATTTTTGGGCCAAATAGTTTTTGTGGAATTGAATGACAAGAGTGTCAAAGCAGTCGGAACACGATGTGTCTGCACGGGCGAGGAGTGCAGTGACAAAATTGCGCACAGTGCGGAATGCAGGGAGCATGTCTTTGTAGCAGCGAAAGGGTTAATGCGGCCGTGGTAGCTTTACTTCATGAACTGCGCGCTCCCCCCTAAACGTAAGCTTGCGAACTATGCTATACTATGGCGCTGCTTCTATTGGCGCGTGCGTCGTGTGCAACTGGCAACGCAGCAATCTCCCGCGTCTGGGCAGGCATGCGCGAGCCGCCAAGATAAAAGAATTGAACTATACTAACTTTGATTGCATTTCAGTGGACTGAGTGAGAGGGAGCAGCAATCAGCCAATAGAGCTCTTTGTAGAGTGCTATGTCCTAGAAATACAGTAGATACATAAGGAGTCTTGTCATGCACTGCTGGCTACATACTAGCAACTCTGCCCCCCCCCCCCCCCCCCCCCCTGCCACTGATGGAATCTGTCAGTCTCAAAGTTAGTTAGTTTTTCTTTTTGTTTTTTAACCTATAAATTTCAACATACACATTTAAGGGAAGCTAAGTGTTCATTTATGATTACTATTGCACATCTGTATGGTACTTCAGGCTATGTAGTAGGGTCCGTGCCAGATATCAAACTTTCCAGCATGCTAATTTTGAAGTACAGTCGGGCATTATCTTTGAACTTCGTGATTTGCCTTATACTGCACAAAATATTTTTAGGCTTGTCTCCATTAAATTATAGATACCTTCCAAGTAAATCAGCATCCATCAAAAACTTCAGTAGCTTGTTGATTTGCTGTGGATGACTGCCCTATATCATACGTAATCAGGGTGTATACCACCCGGGACAACCGGGAGATACGGGAAAAACCTGGGAATTTTTTCATCCAGGAGAAAACTGGGAAAAACCCGGGAATTTTTCAGAATTGCGAGACGTTTTTGTTTTAGTTTTCAGTTAAATTTTTGTAATTTTGACTGGTAAGAAACAATACTCTAACAAAGAATATTACTACATCCTGCTACTGCAGAAAAATATTGCAGCAACAAAACATGAATGGGAGAGAGAAAACAAAAAACCAAAATAAAACTTAAGTTGAAAAGGAAATGTGCCATATACAACAACAAAACAGTGCTCATACAAGCGTCTTCCAACAGCAGAATGTGTCAAAGGCTTTAGGAAGACTCTGTAGTGCTTCATAACAACAGATTGCCTCTGATGAGTGTGAAGTCACAACTGTTTACATTAGTTTCGTTTGAGCAGTTGCGAGCGGGCTCATGCACATGGGCAGTTGTCACACATGTGTAGTACCTTCTCCTGTTACTGGATACAGAAGTATGCCTGTTAGCTGTGTAGGCAGTAGCAACAAGCAGCAAGATGCTACCCGGAAAAATTTTACTGGCGTCCACAAACCGGGGTATCTGCCGTGGGCGGCAAGAATTCATATTCTTGAGGAAAAAAGCCTTGTTTCACAAAGCGCCTAGTATCTAGCGCATGTTGGTCTATTGATTATTCATATGATTTTGAAACTCTTCGCTGTTGGTTTTTGAACATTTGTAAACTTATTCTAAGTTTATTTCAGAATCGATCATAAGTTGATTTTTGAATGTGTGCATAGTGTACGTCATGTCTCTGCCAGGGGAATCCCCATCACATCTAGAAATAAAACTTTCCTGTAAACAGAAGGGGACGGGGCTGTACGAACTGAGCGGAATAAAGCTGAATGGGTGAATGTCAATCGCTGTTTGTTTATGTGATTGACTGGGTTTGCGAATGATCAGCGTTGTTATAATTACCAGTGAAATTTGTAGATTCAGACTACTAGAGTGGAAATAAACTACTAGTAGGAATAACAGGTAAGAAAAATTATGTACTATTTTCTCGATGTATCCAAGAAAATGAAATTCTGATAGAAAATTTTTGGCCAGACCGTTACACTAGTAGCCAGTTGTACAGACCCCAGTAGCAGCCACCTAAGTTCTATTCTGGGAGTAGCGTGGAAAACACTTCGTAAGAACACGTAATAATGCCTAACCAGAGAATAAACGCGCAATAACTAAGCAGTTGATTGTGGCAGGGTCAATGGAATTAAGCGGAGAATAAGTTTTGACACTGGCTGGAATAGTTACAGAATTAGTGATGACAAGATTGTTTGTTAGAATGAGGAAGGAGAAGAAACGGGGACATCACACAAATCATGGGAGAAAATGACGATTCCAAATTTATGATGTAAAAATTTCGCACTACTACTTTTTGATCTCATGCTTGAGAAGCTGAAGTGTATGAATGAAATGTGAAACTATTTCTGAACATAAAGCTTTTTGCTTGTAGTAGGCCTAATAGGCATTTGATATTAATACTTCGTGAATTATATCTTGTCGTGTTAAAAAAAGTGACCATTTGTGCTAAAACAGTCTGTTTGTTTAGTGTGTGTTACAATTGCTGCAGTATTAGACAGTCCTATTTTGTTTTATCTTGCAGACAGTGACAAAATACATGTAATCAGGTTGAGAAACCACACCAGTTTTAGGTACTGTTTGCATTAACAGATTTTTCAGTATTAGGCGACGACATTTCGTTTTTTCATGTGGCAAAGCATTTGATGAAGTTTGATGAGGTAATAGATCCTTTCGCAGAAAGGAAAGGACACCACGCAAAGCTGTAGCAAAGTTAGAGAGAAAAAAATGCCGGGGCTGCAGGATTAAGGAAATGTGGACTGTCTTGCTTGTCATTTGCCTTTATTGGTTTCATGTATCCTATATTTCATTTTATGTTACACATGGCATCCATTATATGTTTGAATTCCACAGAGTGAAATACAATGACATGCGATAGAAGAATGCTGTGTGGAGAGGTGTGGCACTGCACTTTGGTGCAGACCAAATAACATGTCTTACATTTCTTCGAACACATTTTATGTATCACACTCTTCAGAAAGATGTGCACTACAAAATGAACATATTTTTGAAAAGTTGATTTTTTTTTTTTTTTTCCCTTCAACTTTTTGGCGTCCTACCTCAAACGCTCGAGGGGGGGGCCATGGTTAGGGAATATCGTAAATATGGGGCTGATGCACAGAGGAGTCAGAGTTGTAGTGGGGAGGTGGGTGGTCTACGTGATTTGCATTTACATTAAGTGATTTTACTATTTCCTCTTCGTTTATTGCTCTCACGTCAAATGAAATCAAAACGGATTTCTGTGGCCGGGAGCTATCAAGTGAATTAAAATACATTCACATACTCATGGAAGGCTAAAATGTTATTAGTTTCAGATTTTATTTCCACATTTCTGACAGCCAAGTATTAATCGCCTTTCAGAATAATGAAGTTATTTTTGTCGGTTTGCTAAAGAAATTTGTCTTTTATTAATCTTTTCTGCCGAGGCAGTCAATTTATGTGAAACAAAGTGTTTAATTCCACACTGTTGGCTAGTTTCAACTGTTCTAGCACATATGGCATTATGCCGTAATAAAGAACCAAACATTAGATGATACAGTTCTGGTTCTCCAAGAAAATTTACATCCGAATCTGGACATATGAATGTGCACTGTAGGCCGAATTATGCATTTTAGTATGGTTCACAAAATTTCAATGCTCTTGGAGTACCCTCTGATGTCTTGTATCTTTTATGATGTAATGTTTTACACGTTCAAGCATACGGGCTTCCTGTGCCATCGTAGCTGCACATGCACGGTGACGCCTGTTACCTGGCACTTTCTGGCAACTGCTGAAACGAACCTATTTCCAACAGGTGGCAGGAAAATATTGCAAATGGTTGTTTGAAAAGCGTTACTTTCAAAGTAAATTTTCTTTTATGCAAGCTGAACTATGTGCGAGAATGTACAATGAATTTCTTAAATCACAGAGCGTTTGCCTCTCATTTAAAAATAAACGCTTTGAGGACGATCATTTAGAAAAATTTTGAGCCCAGATGATCAGGCATTTATATCGTTACTAAAAATTTTGCTGTCACATTTGTGTCATGTATCTTAAAGTGTAACACGCACCAAAAAGATCAATATTATATGTGAAAGCTTAGCTCCTCTTGCAGCTTATTAATCTTAGAGACCAATATTATATGTGAAAGCAACACTATGTATATTAATTTAAACCATACTTAACAGTGATGTTGCTATTGGCTGACTGTCACGTGTGCTATGCTCTGAATATCAGCTGTCGTTGGCTGGCGAGATCATGTGACATGAGCTGTGACTGGCTTACAAAAGCGCATCGCAATCTCGATTTCAATGCTTCAGAAAGTAACATGCGGTGTTTGGTGGAATTCAAATTTATACTTTCATAACACGAAAATATGCAGTGTACATGTTGCTGCACATCAAAGATATTTCAAAAACTTTTTTATTTATTATAATTGTTATTATTATTATTATTACTACTGAGTTCGGTTTTCTAAATGGCCGGGAAATTCTACGGTGGTGTATAAAACCATAACTGTTCAATGGATTGGTAAGCTTTACTGTTCCAAGAAAAAGTATACTGTCACTTACCATGGAAAAAGTGTGTTTTCGCCTGGGAGAAAATGTATTTTTAACTGGGAAGTATGGGAAAAATGCAGGAATTTTATTTTCTTGTCATCATATACATACCCTGGTAATGCTATCTTCTGCCTGCCCACCACAGTTTTTTTGGAGGAGCTTCAAAGCCTAAACAGAAGCTTATTTAATTTATCCCACTGTGTGTCGGGGGCTAGACTAGACCCGCAGTTACTCCTTACCTGCTGTAAGAGGCAGCCAAAAGGAGTCCTGTACTTACAAGGGGAGGCCGCCAATTGTGAAATTCAGATTCGATTCATACTGCGCATAATAAAAGCTCATGGCCAGAGGTGTAATGTGGCAAAGCACCAAGACGCACTTCTCAGCCGTTGTCGAGAAAATCGACAGTTAAGAAACCGTTGCGGTGAAATACTCTCGATGATTAATAATTTTGTACAGCGTCGTGGCGCAGTGGTAAGCGCTCGGGTTCGTAATCCGAAGGTCGCCGGATCGAATCTCGCGCCATGCAATTTTTTTTTAATTATTAGTTTTTTGAAAATTGCTTATGCATGTTGGTGAAGGCGGATCGCTCTCCAATTGTACCGCCTCCATTTCTCCGTTTTTTTTTTTTTTTTTTTTTTTTAAAACAGGGTGTACCAAAGCTCTCCCGTCCGCACTGATTTTAGACAATGTTATAAGTTGCGCTAGGGACCGCATCTACCTTCTTTCGAAGTTAGCAGGCAACTACGCTGTTATGCGGCGGCTCGTTTCGGCCAATTCAACATCTGTCATTCAAGTGTAACGAGCGAGTAACGGAGTTTATATTTCATACCTGCCACAGGAAATTTGTGTTCGTGGGGTCTCTATTCTAATTCGAATGTTTGACTTACGCTATACGTATTCGTTTCGGAATATCGTTTCTACGTCTTCCGTTAACTATACGTGTTTAACATTATGAAGACAATTAATAACATTTGTGAAATACAACTTTGTTTGCGGAAAACATAGTGATGTTCGAAGTCGCCAGTTTTTCCACGACAAACGACTTCCAACAACTTATTATATTCATAATTGTTGCAACTGATTGCCGGGAATTTTTTTTTTATATATATATATATATAAAAAAATCATAAAAAAACAAATACTTAAAAAAGGTTGCATAGCGCGAGATTCGATCTGGCGACCTTCGGATTACAAACCCCAGCGCTAACCGCTGCGCCACGACGCTGTACAGAATTATTAATCGTAGAGAGTATTTGACCGCAACGGTTTCTTTTAACTCGATTTTCTCGACAATGGCTGAGAAGTGCATCTTGGTGCTTTGCCACATTACACCTCTGGCCATGAGCTTTTATTATGCGCAGTATGAATCGAATCTGAATTTCACAATTGGCGGCCTCCCCTTGTTAGTTAAACTTTTACATTAACAATTTGGCTATTATTAGGACCTCTGTAAGCCTTAGCTCATCTCACAACTTCTCCCTCAACATTTTTGGCTTTATTACTTATGATACCCATTATGGGGTTGACCTCAATTTTTCTAAATTTTATAAAAATTCGGGCCATTTGGGGAAAGATGCATAATCTATCCACCATTCACTCTAGTCTTTGGCACCTACTATTAGGCCCACCACACATGGAGCAACTCAAATGAAACCCATTGACTAAATAAGTGGGTAACCAGTCGATTATGAATAAGGGACCCTCACAGTTGCAGCCCCTTGACAATGCAGGACTTGCTCTGTTTGTAGCTGAGCTGTAACATACCTGTGTGTGCCAAGGAATAGGTGCCTGCCCAGTCTAAGACACTGGGACTCTGTGCATGCGTTCTATGCCAGGCAGCCTTAGCCATTGCAGGGTGGCACCTATGGAGAAAGCTAGCCATCAGAGTGAGTGGTATCAGGGTGGATGATCCACAGTGAAGTGGATCAAACTCGCTCATATCAGTGAACAAGCCAACACAGCTTTCTCATCAGACAGAAGGCAAGATTTTAATGCAGAGGCTTACAACCATTTGGTGTTTACGTTTTTGACCACATCATCAGGTGTGGGTATACTCCAGAACTGACTGATAAATCTTTTGCAACAACAACTGTTTTTCATCGAAAATATTGAGTATAGGTTTAGAGAAGTTACTGTAGTATAGGAATTGAGAAATGGATCTTTGTTGATGGAAACTTCGAATACTAACCAATCACAGGTGCTTGAGTCTGTCACAAGTTCGGAGATATATCAGTTGTTTGTTGTATTCAAAAAGGACCTAAGGATAGTAGAGTGGACACA
Source organism: Schistocerca americana (assembly GCF_021461395.2). Classification (NCBI taxonomy): domain Eukaryota; kingdom Metazoa; phylum Arthropoda; class Insecta; order Orthoptera; family Acrididae; genus Schistocerca; species Schistocerca americana. Next base: position 136,991,040 of record NC_060130.1, on the reverse strand, counting down.
GGGAGCTTTCACCCCAGCCTTCAATGGAAATGTTTTACCTGAAAAAGTTGAGTCATGGTTTATAGGTGTGATTTCAAACCCTATTTTTCTCCTATGAGACATTTCAGGTGCCACAGGTTGGGACACACGTCCTCTCACTGTACTAATGAGGTTACTTGTGGGTTGTGTTTAAGGGCAATGCATGAGGGCAGCCCTTGGGAACAACCATCTACATGTGTGAAATACCCAGAACTCCTCCTCCTCTCCGCCCCCCCCCCCCTTCAACAGTTTTCAAGAGGGAAAAGTAAGCATAAACTGTGTGACTGCATGTATTGCCATGATGCCAATAAAAAGTTGACAATTCCATCCAATTGATATGATGTCAAACTTTGCAAATATTGTCAAGGTCCGCACCAAGCATGACGATACAGTCTTGAATAGCAACTCTTGGTCTTAGCCACATGTCAGGCCTATTTTCCAGGCGGGGGAGGGGACTTCAGCTTCCTCGAGTCCTCAGACCCACAGTTTGGTTGGTAACTGCCCCATCATGGCAACCAGAGACGTCATCATCTGGCATCAGGGAAGAGGACACCAGCCAAGATCCATCCGCGAGGATTAAGTGAACCAGTGGCTGACAGAGCCACAGGCTGTAGGTCGTAGGAAAAAATGACCTCCTTCTGGCCCAGAAGTCAAGACAGGGAAGTCATCACAGAAACAGAAATCTCACATGGGAAGGGAAGAAAGAAAAATCGAAAGTAAAACTGAATTCTGCTGCACTGGTCGATCCAGCTCCAATCTCACCAGAGTTCTAGCATATGAATACCAATGATGAATTGCACATTGTGGTGGAACACTACTCAAAAGTAAAGTGATTTGTACTCTCGTTTCCCATTCACTGTTTTCTCAGATCCCAATATGATATGCCTTTAATGAAACTGTGACAGCAACCATTGCCAGCTCCAGGAGAGACAGTTCTCAGAAACCCAACTCATTACTGTTAAGAGCTTTTCATGTGTTTAAACATGCAATACATGAAATAAAGACTTGTTACAAAGTAGTTTAAAATGTATGACAGTTTTCATCATGTAATAACTTAATTATTTCCATTATACACACACATACAGTTTGCAGTAAAGAAAAATCAAACTAATAATAAAGAGTTAAAAAGAAAATTTAACAAAATAGAAACTGCAAATTAGTTAGGAAATGGAGGGTGATACGTAAAAGTGTTAGAAATTTGGAGGAGACTAAGAGGAGGATAGTAATTAATAGGTAAAATGATGCCCACCACAGTCACTGTTTGGAAGTGAGAGCCTTGGAATTGCATCAAACCTTTTTCTTTAGATTTGACATTAGAATTTGTGTACATAAGCTATAAAGCTACAAATATTACTGTAAAATGCTGAGGGGGCATCTGGAAGAGTCTACACTCATATGCTCTGAAGCTGTCAGTGAGCAGGTGCCACTAACCATTGTTTTAGAAGCTGTTCCTTTTCATATCTACCTGTCGGTTAGGATATTATATACTATTATATGCTTACCTCCGGACAGATTTATACTATCACGAGCCGGTGCAGCTAGTGGAACAGCTCCCACTTGGGGCCTTCAGTGCCCACAGTCCTCTGTAGTGCAGGGAAACCACATCTAGCAGGGGTCAAGTAATAGGACAATTAATTTCAGAACTGCAGTCTATCTTCCTAAACCTGGAACTGTACTACACATTTCCGTACGGCGAATGGAACTTACTCAGTCATTGAGCTTACAGTTTGTAGCCTGTGCATCTTACCCTTGATCCAGTGGTACATCCAGGCAACATATGCAACTCTGACCACTTTCCTATCATTCTCTCTTTCGTAAACCACCGACCCTTGGAACAATTACAATACAGTGGTCACCTCCAGAGCACTGTTCCTATTGGATACCTGTGCCGAGTTGGTCTGAAGAAATAGCTGCAGCTGTCAGAGAGTATCGCTTAGACACAGACACCATCCTTCTGCAGAACATTTTATAACATTCAGGAGACTTAGAGGAGGCACGATTTTTAATAAAAGGAGAAAGCAGGGGTGTTGGGAACAGTATTTGTCATCTACACCATGTGATCAAAAGTATCCGGACACCTGGCTGAAAATGACTTAAAAGTTCGTGGCACCCTCCATTGGTAATGCTGGAATTCAATATTGTGTTGGCCCACCCTTAGCCTTCATGACAGCTTCCACTCTTGCAGGCATACATTCAATCAGGTGCTGGAAGATTTCTTGGGGAATGGGAGCCCATTCTTCACGGAGTGCTGCAATGAGGAGAAGTATCGATGTCTGTCGCTGAGGTCCGGCACGAAGTCGGTGTCCAAAACATCCCAAAGGTGTTCTGTACGATTCAGGTCAGGACTCTGTGTAGGCCAGTCCATTATGGGGATGTTACTGTCATGTAACCACTCTGCCACAGGCCATGCATTATGAACAGGTGCTTGATCGTGTTGAAAGATGCAATCACCATCCCCAAATTGCTCTTCAGCAGTGGGAAGCAAAAAGGTGCTTAAAACATCAGTGTAGGACTGTGCTGTGGTAGTGCCACGCAAAACAACAAGGGGTGCAAGCCCTCTCCGTGAAATATACGACCACACCATAACACCACTGCCTCCGAATTTTACTGTTGGCACTACACACACTGGCAGATTATGTTCAGGGCATTCGCCATACCTACACCATGCCATTGGATCACGACATTGTGTACCATGATTCGTCACTCCACACAAGTTTTTCCACTGTTCAATCGTCCAAGGTTGACATTCCTTACACCAAGAGAGGTGTCGTTTGGCATTTACCGGCATGATGTGTGGCTTATGATCAGCCGCTTGACCATGAAATCCAAGTTTTCTCACCTCCCACCTAACTGTCACAGTACTTGCAGTGGATCCTGATGCAGTTTGGAATTACTGTGTGGTGATCTGGACAGATGTCTACCTATTATACTTTATGACCCTCTCCAACTGTCGGCGGTCTCTTGTCAGTTAACAGAAGAGGTTGGGCTGTACGTTTTTGTGCTGTACGTGTCCCTTCACATTTCCACGTCACTATCACATCAGGAACAGTGGTCCTATGGCTGTTTAGGAGTGTGGAAATCTTGCTTACAGACATATGACATAAGTGACACCCAATCACCGACCACGTTCAAAGTCTGGGAGTTCTGCAGAGTCCCCAATTCTGCTCTCTCGTGATGTCTAATGACTACTGAGGTCACTGATATGGAGTACCTGGCAGTAGGTGGCAGCACAATGCACCATATTTCTACTAAGATTGAAACAACTTCAGAAATTGTTGTAAATAAATGGATAAAATATTTAACAGCTACACCTTAATAAAAATATAACACATAGTAACTCATTGTTACATCGTTTTTTTATAAGTTAGTTCTATCCTCCCATCCTATTTCGGGGCGCAAACATTGATAACACGAGATATGAACTCCTGCCGTTTGGTTAAAGATTCACAGTTCCCTTCACTATTGCCAAGTTTGACTGTGTCATTTGTCATTGTGTTAGAAAGGTAGGTTTTAATGTACTTTTGCTGCTTTAGCAAGACGTAGTGGTTTCTGGAATTGCAAGAATCAGTGACAGTAATTTCACACAATCAGCGAACACTGTTTTCAATCCATTGTTTATAATGAATTTAAGGAGGTCCTGAGAAGTAGCCCTTGATCCTCAGTGCTGTAAATAAACATAAGTTATCCTTTCAGTTTTCCACTGTTAAAGAAAGGATACATTTTAAGCAGTTTTTAAACTTAGTTTTGGAAAATATTTTGGCATACTATAACCGAGAACTTTTTCCTCATTTACTACAAGTTCTGTAAAATGTGTTTCACGAAGCCCTGGAATCTAGTTTCCATGTTTACTACTGTGTTAATTATTTCAAATGCTAGCCTTTAAATTTCTGAAAGTGCTTCTGTTTCATTTAAATTAATTTGATATACGTGGGCTGAATTTATAAGGCTCTTAGCTTCCACTAAGCATTTCAGAATAATTTCCTCACATCTCAGTCTTTGGACAGCCTTAATGCAGTTTCCAGTTTTGAATCTACAGCATCTTATGTCCACAGTTTTACTTTTGTAAGATGTCAGACAAAATACTTGTATGCTGGAAAATTGAATTTTACAGCTGCAGTAGAAAAAGAAACGTTTGATCATCCAGTGTGCTATTTAGCCCAATTTCTTGATGTACAGATATGTATAGAATTATCATCCCAGCCTTCATTATTTATCACTTCATTAAATGCTGCTCTCAGGTCTGCATAGAATAATGGTTTGTCCAGTGCGTGAATGAAAATTCCATCTTGTTTCACAAGAACTTGGTAGTTTAAATCCCCTTTCCCTCATAAGTTAACTTCTTTTACTGAATTAGCTAAAAATGTGTGAAATTCTGATACATTGGCCACAAAAAGTTTTACGTGCGTAATTTTTATTACAAGCATGGAGGAGGATTAGGTTCACCTGATGTGCATAGCAGTGGATGAAGAGAGCATGAAGATATGCTTTTTTTGCAATAGACTGGACATCATAATTTTTCCCTGCTATTTAATTGCATTTTTGCAATATAATTTGTTTTCATCATTATTCCAACCATGTAGCACTTGCAACAAAGTAATGGCTATTTCTTGTATACCTCGGTTTTTTTGATACACCATAAAACCCTATAAATCTCTCTCATATTTCTCCTGATTCGTTATTTGAAAAATGAAAAATTGCACTCATTTGACTTCTAATTGAGACATCTGTTGTTTCGTAGGATTATCCTGATATAAAAGGACTATATTTAACCAGAATGAGATTTTCACTCTGCAGCAGAGTGTCGCTGATATGAAACTTCCTGGCAGATTAAAACTGTGTGCCCGACCGAGACTCAAACTCGGGACCTTTGCCTTTCGCGGGCAAGTGCTATATTTAACTTCAGTTGAAATTGTTCTTTAACAACATCTGTAATACAAGCTATGAATTCATTCTATTTGTCAAAGGAAGTGCCTTTAAATACTCCATCAAATGCTAAATGATCTTTCTCGAAGAGCTAAATCTTGCCATGCTAAAAAGCAGATAGTCGAAATGGGTCTCTTCATTATACTTCTGTTTCGATCAACCTCCTTCTTATGTTTCAAAGCTTCCAGGCATCTTGCTTCTGAAAGAGCATGTTCAATTTTTACTGTACCTAACTGATTGTATTTAAAAGTTGCTGTGATATATGAAATGGAGTATACATGCTTTTTAGCTGTCAAAAGGAAATTTTGAAGATACTCTTCACCCACCCCTTGCTTAAACCATTCGAAACTGTCATCGCCCATTCCAAATAGTACACAGTAAAAACAAAAAAGTTGTTTTCTTACGACACTTCCACTTTGGAATTGTGCCATTGTGTTAAAAAATGTCTTACAAATTTTCTGCAAGTTTTTTTAATGGACAGACTTGGCTTTGTCTTTTGTTCTTTCACCTGGAGTTTATCTTCCAAAGAAAGACAAGAGAAGAATGCAGGGTTTTCAGTTAAAACGATTCAGTAGATCTTGTGATGATACAAATGTGTCCATGGCAGTTTGAGTTAGTCAACAATACCATGCATTACAAGATAATGATTTAAACATTACACAACATACAGTTTTCCTTTCATGATGATGGCACCTCAAACATGACATGGCACACCGAAATATACTTCATTAATCAGTTAATCATTACCACCGCTTACTACATTTTAACCACAAAATTCATGTTCTAGGTTTCACCATAAGCATGTCTAGTACTATTGATATGAAAACCTACAGACATGCGACAGAACTACCAATGTTTGAAATAAGTAAGGCTACTAAATTTTAGTCTGAAGAACAATGAAAATACGTAGGCTATTTCCTGTCATCTTGCAACGACACCCAGTGACACATTCACATTTATTTTCTATGAATTATGAGTGTCTTCTTGATATTTGTGTTTATTTAAAACACTTAAATTTAGAGTTAATGGTTTCTCATTCTGCCTGGCTTGCTGCTAGTGTGGTAGACGATGCAAAGTAGTGCTATCTGTTGGGGTACCGAGGAATGACTTGTCATTCCCTTTTGGGTGCATATCCACCTGCTGGTGAGAAGTAGGAACTAATCAAACTTTGGCTTTTAAAAACTGTATCCATGCCATAGAAACCACAGTCTGCCACGTGAAAGAAACGAGCTTACTGGCCGTGCTTGTAATAAGTATGGAATTCTGTGCTGCTATTGGTTGCAAAGCTAGAGGAGTGATAAGTTATACTGCTTGGTGCATACAAGAAGTTCAAAAGTAAAATATTTGAAAATATGTATGAGGGTACGTGATCAGGTTGGATTAAGTCCAGCTTGGATGAATTTTTTTGGGTAGGTCCAGTGTTAGAGCCTTAATGGACACTTTGCCACTGTTCCACAGTGCTTTAGAAGAGTGTTTGGACACAGCCCCAGGACCTAATAAAATCTACAATCAAATGCTTAAACACCCCAGAAACATGGTGGGAGAGAATTATTATTCTTACCATTAAAACAGGAAAAGACCATCAAATTTTAGCTAATTATCAACCATTGTCTCAAACGAATGAGCTGTGTAAATTATTTGAAGGAATGGTCAACTGATGATTGCGTTCATGCCTCGTAGGTAAAGAACATTTATGACACTTTTGGAGTGGCTTTTGGGCATTTGGTCCACCAGAGACCAATTGATTTGTCTGGAACCTGCAGTGCGCAGTGCTTTCACACATTACCAACACCTGAGCACTGTGTTCTTTGACCTGCAGAAGATGTACAATATGACATGGTTCTGTCAGATCCTGACTACTCTGCACGAATTGGCTTCTAGTTTTGGTCACCCATTTTGACCCAGAATTTCCTCTCCCTCGCACTGTTTCAGGTCCAAAATGGGTTGACCTCAGCAACCAATACACACAGGAAAGTTGGGTCTCTCAGGGATCGGATTTGAGCGTAACCCTCTTTATTATTGCCATCAATGATATAGTGACTGCTGTGGGACACTCAGTCACACCATCATTGTATGTGGGCAACATTTGCCTGTACTTCAGCTTTACATCATTGTGCACTGCAGGACGTCAATGTCAAGGGCCCATACAGAAAATATGTAGCTGTTGCTGAATCTTGGATGTAAATTTTCTCCCACAAAAGCCAACATTATGCACTTTCGTATACTCAGCACTGTGCACACGCACCAAGAACTTTATCTTGATAACAGGTTACTAGAAGTCATTGAAACTTTCAGATTTTTAGACTTTTTATTTGACAATAAGTTAATGTGGTTACCACGTATATGACAGCTCAAGGCAAATTGCATGAAGAAACTTAATACCTTCAAATTTCTCAACAGCACCTCCTGGGGCACAGGCTGCACAGTTCTTGTGTTGTTCTACAAAGCTTTGATTTTATTCTGCTCGGACTAAAAATGTGTCACTAATGGGGTCACACCATAACCAGTACTGAGCTTAATTAGACCCTGTCCACCACAGTGATGTGAAATTGGCAACTGGAGCATTCCACCTAAGATTTGTAGGCTTTTTCCTGGTTGAAGCTGTTATCCTACCACTGAGGGTCAGACTTCAGCAACTCTTGGTGAATTATAGGGTTACAGTCTGTTGGATGCCTACTCATCTGTGTTACTCGACTATTTCACAATCAGCAGCCCAGACTGTTACGGATCACCCAAAAATGGGTAGACCAGTTGGGATATGATTGAAGGCCATATGCAAGGACCTCGGACTGCCTCCTCTTGTCTGTTCCAAGAGTTCCTCTCAGCACCTCTGTGGTATTTATCCAGTGTTATGATTTGAACAGACTTATTTTATGGCCCTGAGAAAAATCCTGATCCCACCATTCTCAGATACCTATTCCTTTCAGTTCTCTACAACTACTACCCATATTTGACATGCATCTAAAAGGATGGATCAAAAGCCAAAGACAGGTTGGTCATACTTTTCACCCACAAAGGGGCATCAGAAGTATTCTCTGCTGAGTGGGTGGAGTATATACACCGCAGAGTTGGTTGCCATAACACAGACTCTGCAGTACATTCAAACTCTCACCACAAAGGTCTTCTTGTGATTTGCTGTGACTCTGTAAGCTGTTTACAGGGCATATCTCAGTGCTACCCTAGAAATGATAGTGGCACACTTGAACTCTGAGACCGGGTACAAACTTCAGAGTGCAGCCATGGCATAAAATTTTGAAAACCTAGGCTATGGAATGGCAGGCTACCATGACCCTTAACTAGTTGAGAGCAGTGAAGGGGTCCACGAAAAGGTGTGACATACTTCACTCCAGGTGTGACATACTTCACTCCATGCCCTTCGTTAAGATGCCATCATCATACTGTGCTGACTAAGCTCTGGCCACACCATACCTACCTGTGAATTCCTTTTGCGTCAAGATTATCCCTTCGGTACAGCTGGTGTCGTCATTTCGTGATAGCCCATATTAGTGGTGAGTGTTCGCTGCAGGCTCATCAGAGATGGGCACTCAACCTGCCTACCTCTCTTACAGACAATGAACTAGCAGCTACCAAAGTCCTACGTTTTCTGAGGGAAAGCTGATTTTATAACAAAATTTAATACACCACGTTTGGTGTCAGGGATGATTTTAGTGGAGTACCTATCACTGTGGTGTGTGCCCAGAGTTGCCTTGGGGCTCTCTCTCCTTCCGCACTGTGTTACATTCTTAAACTCTTATGTATTTTATCTGCCTGTGCAAGGCAAATCAGCTCTTTAGTCCCTACAGCCTGCATCTTCTTGCCACATTTTATTTTCTCACTCAGCTTTAGTTGTACAGATTACAACAATGCTTCTTAAGTGTACCAGTCAGTGACCCACTTCAGTTTTTAGCTGCTGGGGTTTTATCTCGTTTTAAACCCTCTGTCTAAAGCTGCTGCCATGCACATTTTTAAGCACAATGATATGATCACAGGTGCTGAAGCTGAAAATTCTACTTTCCTTGTTTCATATCTGTTGATTTGATTTACCTGTGAATTGAGATACTGATGACCAAGTAGTTTAGTCTCTTCAAAACCCATTATCGTCATCTTATTAAATGTAGACTGAGTGAAGTGGTGAAAGACACTGGGCTCTTTCAGGAGGACTGAAGTTCAAATCCCTGTCTGTCCATCCAGTTTTAGGTATTCCATAGTTTTACTAAATTTCTTAAGACAAATGCTGAGATGGTTCCTTTAAGAAAGGGTATGTCCGACCGCTTTTCCTATCCTTTCCCAATTCAGGGTTTTACTCAGTCTCTCAGCAGCCTCATTTTCAACTGAATCTTATTTCTTTCACCAAATTTTGAATACTGGCTCTGTACTTGTACAACTACTTTGTGCCAGTTTCTGTTGGTGAACAGTTAGAAGTCTAGAGGAAACTTGAGTTTAACCAAGTAGCTCCTCCTATCATGTGTAATCACCAGTAAACACAAAATTTATTGTATTTGGAAATTGTATTACATTATAGACTAGGTGATAGCTCAAAGAGCATACTGCGATATGTTGTCCCTTAATCGCTTGGAAGTCATGCACTTATTGATAATTGTATTTCATTCCTTGTTACAGATGTACACATTTGTGTGTCTGCTATATGTTGAAACTATTCCTCTTCATCGATTACTTGGAACATTTGGACTGAGTTGGTCAAGTATATGGGGTGTGGTCAAAAAGTAATGGGAATTTTCGTTTTTCTTGAAGTATCTTTATTTATTCTGCCTCAGGTATAATAAAATTGGGCTAGTGCTTTTTCCAATCTTGGAAATACTACTGGAACTCAGTTTTTGTTATGACGTACAGCTTTTTTCAGCGATTCTGCTTTTATCTCATCAGTGATGGCAAATTTTTTTTCACAGAAAATTGTAACTCAGTGATGAGGTGTGAGCGAGAGTATTATCATCATGCAATTTCCATAAGTGGTTTTGCCACAATTCTGGTTCTTCTCTTCAGATTACTTCACATAAATGGTGCATAGCTTCCAGTTTACTATTCCTTGTTGACTGTATAACCATAAGGCAGGAACTTGTGGTGCAGTATCCCATTGTAATTGAAGAAGACAGTGAGAAGAACCTTCACATGTGAACTTGTTGAATTTGTTTTGGTCTTAGCTCATCAGGCAGTTTCCTTTGGGACAACTGGGCCTTGGCTTCAATGTCATACTGTGTTTCATCACCTGTTATACACTTCTAAAGAAGTTTTGGATTCATTCAGCACTTCCTGAGTGAGTGGTGTGTACGTGAAGTCATTTTTGGTCAAAATGCAACGGTTTTGGGACAAACTTTGTTGCTACACACTTTATGCCCAAAAACATCCAAAAAAATGTTTGGCATGAGCCAAAGGAAAGGCCATCATCAGCAACGTCTCCGATTATTTGACAATTTTTCCAGAACAATTTTCTTTATTTCTTAGAAATCGTCATCTGTGATTGGTATGCTGAGGGTCCAGGGCAGTTGTCACCTTAGACGTCCTGTCAACCCTCAAAACATTTATACCACTTTTTAAGCTCTTGCATTGCTCATGGTAGATTTGCCATAAATCACAATCTACATTTTGAATGTAGTGTTACACTTTATTCCATTTTCAAGCAAAATTTAATGCAAATTCTTCTTCTTTGAAACAAAAATTCACGGAGCACCAGAAAACGCGTATAACCTTCTCAACTGTCGACAGTAAACTAAGCGTTCAAAACAGCTGAAAATGCAAAATTAATTCAGGAACATGTTAACCAACAAGACACTTTTTTTTTAACTCTGATGTACAAAGCGTGCAAAATTAAAAAAGGAATCCCCATTACTTTTTTACCACACCTCGTATTAATTTCCAGTAGTGAATCTCAGCAGGAAGTATTTATTTTCTCCTCTGTCACTGAAGAATTTAAATTCCCTTTGAATGAAATAAATTTGCTGATTTTAAATATAGGAGTTACAAAAAAAATTTTTTTAAAGTTCCGATCAGTCGCAAGATGGAAAGTAGAATGAAAGTAAAAAATATTTTATTTGCAACATTTTGCTATACCATCTTGCTACTTCTTTGGTCTGCAGCTTGTTGTGTGTGTCAAAATGCTGTTGTCCTAGCCTGCTTTCGTGTGAGCGAAGAGATGGAAATCGGAGGGAGCAAAGTCTGGGCTGTATGGTGAGGGATAAAGAGCTTCCTATTGAAAACTCTGCAGGAACATCTTTATTGCAGCTGCAATGTGTGGCCTGGCATTTTTATGAAGACCCCCTGCGGGTCTGGGGGTTAGATTAGGCCCGAGGTATTCCTGCCTGTTGTAAGAGGTGACTAAAAGGAGTCCCTCACTTTTAGCTATAGAAGTTCAGGTCCCATTTTATGGTTTGACCTGCCACTTTCCAAATTCTATAGAACTGCGGGCCACATGGAGAAGAATGCCTTACGTGGTGCATGAGTTATCCATAGTGCCCTTAGATTTGATCTCCTGAACCTCTTTGTCATGGCTTGCATCTCCACCTGCAATTCAACTATTTGGACGAGGACACTTTCTGGGGTATGTCATCTTCTTTTGTTGTCTCCTGTCTTCTTTTGGCCCCATGACAATATTGGATTTCTCTGCGCCCAATATCCAGCACGGTAACCAGTCCGTTGTGGTGGGGCCGTCATGTACCCATTTGGTGGTAGCCCCCTGACAACACAGGGGTCGTACTGCAGATGTCTGAGCTGTAAACTCCCCACGTATGCCAAGGAATAGATGACTGTCTTCCTGGGGCATCAGGACTCCCAGCAACAGCCATCATGCCAGTTGGCCTTTGCTGTGGCTCGATGGCACTCGTGAGGAGAGCCGCTGATTGGAGTGGGTGGCATTAGGGCAGATGACCCGCAGTGAAGTGGACTAAGTCATCTCTTGCTGGTGACCGTACTGCACCAGCAGTCTCTAAGAAGGGCAAGATTGAATACAGTGCCGACAGGTATGGCCCTAAATTGTTTCCCTCCCTCGCTACACCATGGGAGGAACGCAGGGCTACAGAAACAAGAGAGCCATATTCACCTCAGTATTTTGTCTGTAGCAGAATGGACGGGGACTCCTTTCTACCTACAAAGCCTCAGTTTTTTTGTTGAACATCTTGAGGATAAGTTTGGGGAAGTGACAGCGCTGTCCAAGATAAGAAGCAGTGCAGTCTTGATTCAGACAGCATCCCCAGTGCAATCCCAGGTGTTATTCACTTTTGACTGGCTGGGTGATATTACTATTTGTCACTCCCCATAAAAGCCTGAACATGGTCCAGGAGATTATTTTCCATCATGGCCTCCTCTTGAAGTCTGACGACTAGCTCCATGCCAGTCTAGAACCGTGGGGTGTTCATTTCATCTGGTGCGTTTACAGGGGACCCAAAGACAACAGGGTTGCTACCAGTGCCTTAAGCTTGGCCTTTGAGGGTGATTCCAGCCTGAAAAGGTCAAGCTGATGGTTTACCGCGGTGATGGTTTACCGCTGTGCTTTAAGTGCTGGAAATTTGGGCACATGTCTTCCCGCTGCACGCCACATGCTGAAACTGCGGATGTCCACTGCATCCACATACTCCATGTGCACCTCCTCGTACTTGTATCAACTGTGGAGAGCAGCACTCACCCTGCTTGCCAGACTGCACAGTACTCCAAAAGAAGTGGAAAATCATGGAGTACAAGACCCTGGACCGGTTGACTTACTATGAGGCTAAACGTAAATTTGAAAGATTACACCCCGTTCGGTTGACATCCACTTATGCTGCAGCTACATTACCATTGTCGTCACAAGTACCAGTCGTACCACTCTCTGTGCTTCTGGGCCTCCAGAATACATACGCCCCCTTGGTGGTAGGGGGAAAATCTCCGTCTGTTGCTCCCAAAGTACCTACTTCAGGAGCAAGGTTCCCCAAAATGTAGGGGACATTGTTACCCCCCCCCCCCTCCCGCAGCCGGAGAAGCAAGTCTCCTCCAGCTCCTCTTGTGCGGAAGGGGTCCCCTCCCAAGGTCTCCACTAATGCAACAGTGGACACTCTCCAGTGGCTAAAGGAGCCAAAAGCTGCTGGACAAAGAGCTTCACGATCCTCCTCTGTGCCTGAAGCTACTTTGGAGAAGTCCTCCCAGCAAACCCCTAAAGGGAAGTGAGAGAGCAGGCAAACAAAGAAGTCTGCTAAGATAAAGGGCCCTCCAGTGGCCCCAGCACCGCCACACCCTACAAATTCTGCACCTGCGGATGAGGTGGAGATCTTGGTGTCCCATGAGGACCTGGATCTCACTGATGCCTCATCCACAATAGGAATGGATACAAATACTCATATTAGTGGCAGCTGGTGATCCTGAGGCATAACCTGCTTCTTTGAGTGCTTCATGCCTTCCCAGCCTCACGATATCATCCTCCTCCACCACCTGGCTGAGCTACAGCAACTGTTAAGCTTAACACCAGCTTTCTGGACTGCCCTCCAGGAAACCTGGTTCCGGCAATGCAGTTCCTTGCCCTCTGCAGCTATACGAGATATTACAGGAACCATAGTGAGTATGATAGTGTGTCAGGTGGAGTTTGTGTCTATGTCCTGATCTCAGTATGCAGTGAACCTGTGTCCCTTCAAACTCCTCTTGAAGCTGTGGCTGTCAGAATAAGGATGACACAGGAAATAACTGTCTGCGACATATATCTTCCTCCAGATGGTGCAGTACCCCAGAACGCAAAGGCTGCACTGATTCAACAACTCCCTGATCCTTCCCTACTTTTGGGAGATTTTAACGCCCATAACCCCTTGTGGGGTGGTGCCATGCTTACTGGCTGAGGTAGAGATGTCGACACTTTCCTGTCTCTACTCGCCCTCTGCCTCTTGAATACTGGGGCCCTCACACATTTCAGTGTGGTTCATGGCACTTACTCGGCCATTGATTTATCCCCCTGCAGCCCAGGACTTCTCCCATCTGTCCACTGGAGAACCCACTTTCCCATCTTCCTGTCACTCCCCCAGTGCCATTCCCCCAGACGTCTACAAAGATGGGCTTTAGACAAGGCAGACTGGGAAGCTTTCACCTCTGCTGTCACCGTTGAATCTCCCCCACACGGTACCATCGATTTGGTAGTTGAGCAGGTCACTGGAACGATCGTTTCTGTGGTGGAAAATACGATCCCTCGTTCTTTAGGCTGCCCCCGGCGAAAGTCAGTACCTTGGTGGTCGCCGAAAATCGCTGACGCCATTAAAGAGCATTGGTTAGCTCTACAGACACATAAGCGGCACCCTTCCCTACAGCACATAATAGCTTTTAAATGGCTTTGTGCCCATGCTCGCCAGCTTATAAAAAGACGGAAACAGGAATGTTGGGAGACGTACATGTCTATCATTGGGTGCTGTGTGTTATCTACTGAAGCAAATGCGATTGCCGAGCACTTTGCTGAGCACTATGCTCAAGCCTCCACATCAGAGAAATATCTTCCAGCATTTCGCACCCTCAAATGTCGGATGGAAAGGAAAGTCCTCTCGCTCACTACACACCGCAGTGTACTTGTAACACAGCTTCTGGGCTAGATCGGATCCACAGTCACATGATCAGATATCTCTCGTCTGACTACAAGTGACATCTCCTCGTTATCTTCAACCGGATGTTGTGTGATAGTGTCTTTCCATCGCAGTGGCAAGAGAGCACCATCATTCCAGTGCTCAAACTTGGCAAATACCTTCTTAATGTGGATAGCTATCGGCCCATCAGCCTCACCAACTTTCTTTGTAAGCTGTTAGAACGTATGGTAATTCGGCGGTTGTGTTGGGTCCTGGAGTCTCGTGGCCTACTGGCTCCGTCCCAGGGCGATTTCCGCCAGGGTCGCTGTACAACCGATAATCTAGGTTCTCTCGGGTCTGCCATCCAAACTGCCTCTTCCAGACACCAACACCTAGTTGCAGTCTTTTTTTTATTACGAAAAGCTTAAGGCACAACCTGGAGACATCATATCCTTGCAACGTTATATGAGTGGGGTCTCCGGGGCCTACTCCTGATTTTCACCCAAACTTTTCTATCGCTCTGTACTTTCCTTGTCCAGGTTGGTGCCTCCCATAGTTCCCTAGTTCTCCCCCCCCCCCCCCCCCCCCCTCCCCATATCCATGAGAATGGTGTCCCACAGGGCTCTGTATTGAGTGTATCTCTATTTTTAGTGGCCATTAATGGTCTAGCAGCAGCTGTCAGACCGTCCGTCTCAGTTTCTCTATATGCAGACGACTTCTGCATTTCGTACTTCTCCTCCAGTACTGGTGTTGTTGAGCGGCGCCTACAGGGAGCCATCCACAAGGCGCAGTCATGGGCTGTAGCCCATGGCTTCCAGTTTTCAGCCACAAAGTCGTGTGTCGTTCACTTCTGTCGGTGTCCTACTATTCATCCGGAACCAGAACTTTACCTTAATGACAATCCATTCACTGTAGTGGAGACATATTGATTCTTAGGACTGGTGTTTGATGCCGGGTTGATGTGGCTTCCTTATCTTTCTCAGCTGAAGTATAGGTGCTGGCAGCACCTCAATGCCCTGCACTGCCTGAGAAACACCAACTGGGGTGCAGATCATTCTATGCTGCTGCAGCTCTACAAAGTCCTTGTTCAGTCCTTGACTATGGGAGTCTGGTTTAGGGTTTGGCGGTGCCCTCAGTGTTGCGTTTACTCAACGCAGTGCACCACTGTGGCGTTCGACTGGCAATGGGAGCTTTTAGGACGAGTTTGGTGCCCAGCCAGCATCCTGGTTGAGCCAGAGTTCCTCCATTAAAGGTTAGGCGTGCACAAGTGCTCACCAGTTACGTTGCACACATTCGTAGTTCTCCTGAGCATCTGGATTACTGTCTCCTTTTCCCACCTACGGTGCTTCATCTCCCACATCGGAGGCCCAGGTCAGGGCTTATGATTGCAGTTTGCATCCAAT
This sequence comes from Schistocerca americana, assembly GCF_021461395.2. Taxonomy (NCBI): domain Eukaryota; kingdom Metazoa; phylum Arthropoda; class Insecta; order Orthoptera; family Acrididae; genus Schistocerca; species Schistocerca americana. The sequence goes on along the minus strand of NC_060130.1, from coordinate 136,975,178 downwards.
CTCTTCTGTCTGGAGTCCTTGCCTTTACCTCCTATACTTGTCCATTCTTCTACACTTGTATGGTGTACACCTAGGCCGAACCTTCGCCTGGACGTTTCACATGGTCCTAAGGACTCACTTAACCCTGCAGCTCTCTGCTGTCACTTCCTCTCGATTCTGGACATGTGCTGGGCCCATGAAGTGGTTTACACCTGCGGCTCGATGGCTGATGGTCACGTTTGCTTTGCGTATGTTCATGGAGGACATATTGAATAGCACTCCTTGCCAGATGGCTGCAGTGTTTTCACTGCAGAGCTGGCGGCCATTTCTCGTGCTCTTGAGCGCATCCACTCATGCCCTGGTGAGTTATTTCTTCTCCATACTGACTCTTTGAGCAGCATACAAGCTATCGACCAGTGCTGCCCCTGGCATCCTTCGGTAGTGACCATCCAGGAGTCCATCTATGCCCTGGAGTGGTCCAGTCGTTCCGTAGTGTTTGTGTGCACCTCAGGCCACGTTGGAATCACAGAAAATGAACCAGGGACTCTGTGGTTCTGTGCCGGCTCCGCATTGGCCATACGTGGCCAATAAATGGCTACCTCTCCTGTCACGAGGGCCCACCTTGGTGTCACTGTGGCTCACATATGACTATCGTCCACATCTTGCTGGACTGCCCACTTTTAGCCCCTCCCTACCTTGTGTGTTGGGCAACAATGCCTCAACAGCAGACTTAGTTTTACATTTTATTCATAAGGGGGGGGGGGGGGGGTTATCATACCATATAAGTGTGGGCATTTAGCCTTCTCTCAGAGGCCGCCACCCTCCCTCCATTTTAACTCTGTCGCACTTTCTTTGCATTTGTTTGTATTGGTGACTGTCTTTTCCCTACATGTGTTCATCTCGCCTTTTTTGGGGGGGGAGGGGGGGGGGGGGAAATGTAATGTGTTGCAGAGTGGCTGGCTCATCCTCTTTTATTATTGTGATCAGGCAGCCCAGACCATCTGCTCTATGGTTTTAATACCTTCTTCTACTTTTATTTGTGGTGTATGTTTTCCCCGTTTTTTGTTCATTCCATTCATTTTATTTTTAGGTGTGGTTCCCCATTCCTTTTCCCCCTTTTACTTTCTCAAATATGCTTTGGGTGTTTTTGTACCTTGAGCCTCGCTTGCATCAGGAAAAAGGGACTGATGACCTGTAGTTTGGTCCCTTTATACCCCAAACCAAACAACCATTGTCATGTAGGAGGAGGACAGTGACAGATAACATTTCTCTTTGCTTGTTCTGAATTGCCCTTTGTAGATGTTGAATAGTCACTCTGTAAGAGGCAGCATTGATTGTTGTGCAATGTTCCATGAATTCCACAAACTAAACTCCTTTTCGGTCCCAGAACACAGAAGCCATACACTATCTGATGGAGAGGGTTCACTTGGTTTGACTTGGGAATGAGTACGCATCCACTGTTGGGAGTGCTCTTGTGTCTCCATTTTCCTAACAGCTCTATGTCTCGTCCCCTCCGATGGTCACTCAACACAGAAAATGTAAACGGACAGTTTTCTTGAATTGCCTGATCCACTCGTTGAACTAGGTCATAGGTTGACACTTGCTTCCTTTCCTTGACTACCTGCATCATGAATGCTTGTACGTCCTGCTTCGAAGTTCCATCATTCCGCACTTTGCTATCACTCGTGAAAGTTTCACTGTATCAATTACTCATTTGTTGATGAATTTTGGCTTCATTGCATCACTTAGCATGAAGAAATCGAATGACAGCATGCACATCATACTTGGTGCAAGACTATTGTTGTAGCCATGTTTACTTGCTCGCTGAATGCTCTGAACTGACAAGTGTGATGTGACATGATTGATGGCATACTAGAATCGGAAAGTTTCATTGGATTTTCTGTTTTAGTTTCATGACTGATTGGACCTTGAGAGAGAGAGAGAGAGAGAGAGAGAGAGAGAGAGAGAGAGAGAGAGAGAGAGAGAGATATTCAGTGTAAATTTTGGTTTGTTTACCATTCCATTCAACAGTACAAGCTTCCAGAATGTAGTCACTGGGTTAGCATCAAACTTTTGCATGTGGTGTTACAGGAAGACCAATTGAAGTGACATCTGTCCAACACTGCTGTATTTTAAGATTCAGCCAGCCAGAGTTGGTGGTCATGTGAGCATTCCCACACATTTATTTCTATGACAATCTTCAATCCCTCAGTTCCAGGCATGCAGCTTTCTCATAGCAGCATGCCCTGTACGTGTGCAAATACCACTGTATGACAAAACTGTTGCCTGGAGACCAAATAATACTCTGCTCCACTGGAACTCTCTTGTGGGGATATTTTTTGGCATTATACAAGCTACCTTGACACTGGCTTCCATGTTTCCACCTCAGTTGATGGCTCTTCATTCATTGTTATTACACTGTTCTACAAATTCTTATAGTTTGGGTATGTTAGTGTTTTTAAACCCTGGAAAGTAATTCTTGGCATGTTTTCGTACTATTCAGTGCTTTCGTCTGTAACTTGTTTGTCGAAAACTTTCTTTAAATTTGCAAATTTTAAGCAAGCTGGCAGACATTTATACAATGTGGTTATAATTAAACAGTTTGCTACTTGATCCACTGTTGAAGAAAAACCATTTACCACATGGCTTACCCAGCTTTATAGGAATGATGATCAGACTGTGCGCTGCAGGATTTGAGTTGTTAGTAGTGTTAGTGTCATGACCAGCTGTTAGGTGCTGGTATTGTTATGGCGACGTAGGGTTGGAATACAAGCATCAGTGTGCAGTACAGACGCTGTCAGTCAACATGGGTCTGAAGAAGGTGGACGGCTTTTCTCGTAAAATTGGTTTATCAAACGTGAAGCAGGTTTATCAAAACAACAGCAAGAGTTCTGCTGCTCTTTGCAGGTATACATACATTAAAGGAATACTGAGTGGTTCTCTTTCCATACCACAGTTGAAAAAACGTGATTTGGAAGTTTGAAGTAAAAGTTTAATCATAGCCACCCTGAACGTGGCAGACTGCAGCTTTTGTACACACTATGCAGTTCCTACAAATTTGAAGTTCTCATAACCTGCAGAAGTGAACAGTAATTAAAAATTAAATTGATGTGATATTTGTTAAGTAAAATGTAGTTACTGGCATGTGGCACAAATAGACCCAAAGCTGACATTGATATGTTTATCACAGAATGTTCCTGACTTCCATATGTTGTGTGTGCCAATTTGTGTGAAGGGAACATGCTCTCATAATTTTGGAACGCTGTATCCATTTATTTGTTGAATTCTGTATAATTTAAATATTGAATTATGTCTGATTGCTTTGCTGGCCTTATCTGTGAAAGTTGGCTATTGACCTACATAGTTCGATTTCTATAAGATTATTAGTGTTCCTTTTCTGGGTTTACCTCTTTGCTACCTGGGAAGTTATTGCTGTTGGTGAAATTTTACCACACTCATTCAGCGCAGGGTGAAACTGAACTCCGACAGTTTTGGATGCTGGTCATGGACACTTACTTAAGTTTAAGTGTTCCAGTATAAAGGAGCCATGATAATCCATTAAGTGCCAACCAGCTGCCGTCTCATCCTCAGCCGTTAGTGTCATTCAGATACAGTAAGGAAGGGTATATGGTCAGCACACAGTTCTCTTGGCTAATGTCAGCTTCTCAGACATTAGAGCTTTTACTTCTCATGCAGGTAACTTCTTGGCAGCTGGAAGAGTGTGTGTGTGTGTGTGTGTGTGTGTGTGTGTGTGTGTGTGTGTGTGTGTGTTTGTGTAAAATTCGGATGAAGGCCTTTATGGCTGAAAGCTTACTTGTTTGATCATCATCTTGTTGTGCCTATCTGAGACTCATCTCCACTGTATGGCGAGTAGCCCACTATCCTTTTCATAATTTAGTCATTATTCCATCCTGGATTTTCCATTGTTTGATTAACTCCTCATTTGGTTTTGCAAGGCAGCGGGGACACGACTCCATTCCTCCCAGCAAGTAAAAATGGCTGGCAGTACTGGGAATTGAACCCAGGTCCTTCGCATAACAATCACGTGCTGACCACCCAGCTATGATTTGTGAAAATACGTTTACTACAGTGAAAAAGCCTGTAATATGTTGTCACCAACATGTAAAGCATAAAACGCAGAGTAATGCAACAATCTTCAGTTGAAATGTGGACGCCTTAATCATAGTGTGAATAACTGTGTCCTGTCAGTTTACATTATGGTAAAACCCATACATGAGGTACATGTCGGCTAACGCTTCATCAGTAAACATATCCATACTGATGCATGTCAGTGTTAACATACAACTAAAAATGCTGGAGAAACAAACACAAGATGGAACCGAGCATTGCCTAATGAAAATTTCAGGTAGAAGAGCGAAATGGGCATTGCCTGCAGCAAGTACTAAGTCAATGGAACAACTTGTTTCCAAGCAAGTACAGCACATACTGTTGACACAATAGTGTGGATATTTTCAGTGCAATACAGACACAGAACTGGGTGTAAGAAATCATACGAAATCCAATAACTCTATAATGATCTGCTGAAGGCCATGGGTCCTTTGTATAGAATTATGCAGAATGTATCTCTGAACAGCCACCAAAAGTTTGTCAGTGGAGTTTGGGTTTATCCTGTATGTTGTAAGTGGTTTATCAGATTTGCGTAGGGAGGGGGAGTTATCCCAGCCCTGCTGTTGCCCACACTGAAACTGACTTGCCTATGGTTCTTGTCCCTGTCATTGTAATAAAGACAGACAGTACCCTTAAATGGTAGTAGTTGGAGACCCTTTACCTTAAGACACAATTTCTTCAGGAATTAATGACCTAAATATTGTGTCCCTTTTGGCCTCCAATTCTTCACATTGAAAGAATAAATAGGGTGCTGTTTCAGTCCCCTCACCATATAGCGTACACTTGTGGGCCTTTTTTCTGTCTACCAATCATGTGCACGTATTTCTCTAAGTTCCCATGGCCAGTCATTAGTCCTACTATGAGATGACTTTGTCTCCTGTTCCAGCTCAGGGTTGCAGAATTTCTCCTAAAATGTGACTTTGGCATCATTCGCTTGTCTTTTTTTGTTTTTATGTCTTAGTCCAATATTCTGTGTACCACCACCTGATCCAGCTACATAATTTTGATTGTACCATTGTCTTATTGGTGGTTAAGACAGGTTCTGTTCCAACAAATGGAGACATCGCTCCTGTCGTGGCCAGTCTATCAGCTTGTTCATTGACAAGGGACCCACAGCAGGTTTACCGTATCGCTTTCCCCTGGTCTCACAAGGGCTTCATGGCATTCTGCAAAAATCATTGATCTCGTTGTAGCGACTGATAGAGATTTTAGAGCTGCTTGGCTGTGTGAATGATTGTAGATGCCACAATCCTTGTAGCACCTGTGCATATTCTCCTCAACGCACACTCTTGATAGCAAATAATTTTCCAGCTGGAATACCTTGACCAGCTGCCATAGAGAGATTACACTCTCTGGTCTAGGCTGTCCCCTGTATACCGCAGGCCCAGAACCTTAGTCTGGTTTGCTTGGTGGATCAAAAACAGATGATGTCTCCTGCACGGGGTGGTTGGTTGTTCTACACCTGTTCGCTGCTTCCAGTAATTGTTACTTCGAAAGGTTTGTTGAAGCAGCTAGAAGTTATTGTGCAGTCAGCCAACATTTCCTCTCTTGGCCTTGTTGAGTGTGCCCTTGAAGTCTCCTAATCCGTTTACCTGCACTAATAGCCATCTGCGCGGACTGCTGTCTGTGCCTGAGCTCTTCGCTCGGCTGACCTTACCCTGTGCCGAGTACTTCTGGAGCCAGGGCAGAATTGGGGAAATTTTCAGAATCTGAATAACAACTATTCTGCTGAGCTCTACTAGGTGAAATAAGTGGACACACATTACTAAGAGATTCTTCTGAAGAATCATCATCATCATCATCATCACTACAGTTACTGAAGATGCCACACTCACTGTCACTCACTCCTTGTGAGTATCTCGTAGTCAGTACAACCACACCAACGTGCCATTTGTTTGTGGACCTCAAAAGTGATAGCACTCTAAAAAATCTTGATGAATAAGCAGAAAGCTAAACGACACCACAGAAGCAGAATGCTGATGATGACATGAACCTGCTAGCATGAATGTCGAACAGCTACTGTGAAATCCAATGGAAATACTGCTGAGACCACAGGTAGCAGAACTGGCTGATGGTAAAAGCCAAAGCCACCATTAGGACTTGTATACTGGCCAAGCCACAACAGTGAATGCCATTTGCAGCACTCATGGAAAATACTATTGCTGCAGCTAACAATGTCTGCAGCCCCTGTGGAAAGGTGGAGCATGGCAGGATTTCACATCTGCAGCACTCAAAGGCTTAATTGTATTGGTGGAAGATTCTGGATATCCTAAGGGTCTCCAGTTTGTTTCATCGTGTAAGCTGCTGCTGCTGCTGCTGCTGCTGCTGCCGCCGCCGCCACTGTTGTAATCCAGAGGTGTACTGGAGGCATGTTCAGCATGGTCTCCAGCCCAACAGTTATGTCTAGGCTGGCCAATCTCTGTGCCTTCTTGAGCTCCTTAGCAGCCACCTTTGGTTCTTCTCCGTTCCACCGTACTGTAGCCCCGTAAATCATCGTAGGTCTTATTATGGAGATATATATTCAGTATCTATTGCTGAGATATATGCAGTACATGCGCTTGGGGTTTAGACTCTTATTTTTTACCAATGGCCCTTCTGCTGCACATGAGAGTACATTTTGCCATGGATAAAATATTCCTTATATAAAGTTCAGCAGTCTTATTATCTGCTTCCTTTGCAATTTCATATTATTATTCTACCAACTTATATTTTATGTGGGTCCTAATCTGTTTTCCTAAGGAATCTTTTAGGCCATGGTCTGCTTAACACACATTTCAACCCCATACTAAATATACATTTGGTGAGATAAGGGTGGCTCCATTGCCACGTGCCATTTTTTGACATAACTATCCAATAGAATGGACCAAAAAGTTGTCAATTACTTCTTCCTTTCTTCTGTACCTAAAGGTAGGCTCCCTACACCTGTTAAGAGATCTCTATTGCTCTTCTATAGGTATTCCAGTAGGTACTCACCTCTGCTGTTCATGTTGCCACTTCCCCATGCCAGGCTGTGGGCATTGGCATCACAACCAACCGACAGTTTTTTTTATTCAGCTGGGAGCGGCTGTCCACCAGTTTCCTCACTTCCTGGGAAGGAGCAGTACTTTCCATGCAAGGAAGGTAAGCTGAGGCCAATAAAAATTCCCTCGTGGCTCCTTCCTGATGGTCAGGAACTTCACCATTAGCTTGAATGAAATTCCATTCTTGACATAAATATGTTTTTCTTTTCTTTTTTAATTTCTAGCATAAATCAATTTACATTCAGTTCCTCAGACACCTGACACACTATATATTTTCCTAGATCACTATATATTTTCCTAGGTCAGCATTCTGCCTGCCATCTGGTCATACCAGAGGCTGACTCAAGATGGTAGTGGATCCCTTAATTGTGTTCCAGGTTTACCTGCAACACTTCCAGCCACCAGCATGCAGTCATTCTTGCTTCCAAAGTCTGTAACTTGTGAGAACTCTAAATATAGTCTGCCCTCAGCGATATCTCACCGAATTCCACCGCAAGTGTTTGGCTGTCAGACACAACCTTTCAATTGATTACAATTGAGTCCTCCGTTGAGATCTTTGGGTTCTGGGCCCATACTTTCTCAAACAATCTTTTGAGAAACATGTGTAAGACATTCTGGACACAATTTGATACTTTCATTGCTTCAAGAGTTCTACTGCTGTCTTTACCGTGCAGTGTAACCACATTGCCGAGGAGAAATGTTGTCAACATGAAATAATTCACAGTAAACATCTTTATGAAATTTTAATTTTGTCAGTGGTAGCTGAAATAAATGTTCTTGAAATTTTGTGGGTGTAACTCTTGTTTGTTCAAAATAATAAATGTTGACCAGAACTTATGTTCATTTCGTTGCTTCACTACAGTTGTTACCTGTAAGTTTCTTAAGTGAAAACGGGTCAGAGAACACACCATGATTTTCAAAAGGTATGAAAAGTCAGTCAGTGTTGCAGGCGTAAAATTTATTAACTCACAGTGTGCTGCTCAAGGTCTTACATCGTACTGGGCCTCCCACAATATTTCTAATGTTCTTATATACTCTTGTGAATGATGTACTGTTGCATATAGTAAGTTTGCTAACTGCAATTACAGAAGTTGGTGATAATTACAAAAAAAAAAGTTATCCAATGGTTAAGACTGAAATGCTACATGGAATGTGATAAAAGACGATTACATCTCTCTTGATTTCATGGAAAAGTAAGGGAAATGATGCAAATGAACAATGCTGATTACAGCTTTGTTAATTACACTGAAACTATTCCTACCTCGTTTCCTGTTTCAGATATGAGTAATAATTTTTTAATGTTAGCAGAATTTCGATATATAATACTGCAGCCCCAGATAAACATTTTGTTTACATTTTTAATCTGGTTTTGTTTTATAAATTACAGTAATAACAAGGTAATTGGATGTTGTTAGCCAATAACATAGTAAGCTGACAGTAAGAGAGGCATAATTGTTGCTGGTTCCAAACATTATAATTACAGTATATATAATTACAATACATACTGTAGTAGCAGTTGGTCATGTGACAGTACTACTATTTATAGAACAAGACTTTCTCAACTTTCCAGTACATAGTACAAACTTAGACATTTTCATGACACAACTCATTTTTCATTAGTGTTGGAACGGGGCAGACAAAACCAACATATGTTGTAACTTTTATTTTTAAGTAGGCAAAACTGCTATCTCAGTTTTTCATTTCAAATGTAACATGTAGTGATATTTCCATAGATCTCCCTACACAAAATGTCAAGTTACAGTGTATCGTTTCATCATGTTTACTCTAATCTCAGTCTAACAACCATCAGTCTATTCTCATTGCTAAAAGCACATACAATCAATATCTACCCTATGTAGGTCATTTACATTCAGATATATGTTTTCTTTCCACACAGAGCTCATTAGTATAAGCTTCCTTTTTTCCTATGACAGAGCTGATTCTTATGATTGTTAAATTCAATTTTCTCTTCCACATAACAGTACATATCTCAAATTGTGGCAGAGTAATTCACAACTTCATTATCAATATATTGTCCGTGTGTTAATACTATAAGCCATAATCCATTATCTATAAAACAAAATGTAAAATATTTTCAGTTCTCATTATCCGTGACAGTATTTGAGTTGACTCCACTGGTAATCTGAATAAGCAAACATAATCAGAGTACCATAGTTTAGTGTAATAAACAGTATCCATAGTCATCAGTGTACCATTGTGGTCAACATAGCTAAATAACACTTCTATTAATAAGTAGCTGTGTGCTCAAGGTGTGTATATATAGAATTCACTCTATAGGTGCTGAACTTTAAGTACTTAAAATTGTAAATAATTAATTATTGAGTCTGTAGTTCAGAGTTTTGAAACACATGGCTTAACAAGATGAATAAAATAATACTCTTGTTTGTGGTTACTGGTCCAATACCATGTATCATGGCATTGAAGAGTGTGTGTGTGTGTGTGTGTGTGTGTGTGTGTGTGTGTGTGTTACGAGGAGTATATGTGCATAAAGAAAAACAAAGTGCACCTTCATAGTCAAAGTTCCATCTTCTATAAGGTATGTGCCTATCCAAAGATCAAAGTGTACGCATCAAATAGTCAGAGGTATATTCATGGGTATGAAAGTTGAAAGGTAGTCTAAGAAAATGTGTGACATCCAAAATGTGTTGCTGTGGGAGTAAATGTCACGTGTTTGGGTCCCTTGTGTTTGCTACATGCAAGATGCACAAATGATTGTGCATCCTCCTGAAGGACTCTACTAATTTTCCACATCAGTGTCACCTGTAGTTTTCTTTCCACCACTTTTCTTTCACAAATTGGTACTCCATATGGCTTGTATGACATCTTTTTTCACTATCCTACACTTTGCATTTTCTGTAACTCTCACTCAACTGTTTTTCTTTTGCAGGTATCTACACCATAAGGCTTAATGAAAAATTGGTCATGAGATTTCAGCTTTAGTTTAAATTGGCTATTCTTCACTCCACTTGGTCTCTAATAAAGAAACGTCACTATATTCCCATAAAAAATTTTATAATTCCTCTTTATCCTCCAAGTTCAAAGACAAGCTTGCCCCTATCTTTTATGCTGAGAGTTCACTCTGAGGATCATTAGTTATTTTCCCATCACAAAATCCTTCATCTTCCTCATAGTATCCTCTTATCATCAAATTCCTTGACCCCCTCCCCCCCTCCCCAAAATCTGATTGCTGTTAATGTTATTTAACATCACAATATCTGTCTCCTCAGAAATTCCCATCTTAGTATCAGTGAATGACAATTTCATCTCATTCCAGTTAAAACCAAGTTTAGCCTTGACAGTCCATTTCATTCTCATTATTAAACTTTCATTTAAATCATCAGTCACTAAACACCACTGCACAAAAGAAACATTTATTTTGAAAGACAGTGAAACTTTCTGGTGATGAATTCACTAAATTTTTCTAGTGGCACCTTTAATTTTGATTCCAGTTACAGGAAAGTTAGCAGAATTATCCCCATCTCTTATTCTACCTCTTAGTTTGTTTGATATTCCAAAGTATATGGACTCCGCTGTATATCACAATTATCAATGTTTTCATCTTCGTACTACAAACCCTCTTTTTATCTCTCTGAAATCCATAGCTTTATCTTTCTCTATAGATTCTCCAATTTTCGCAGGTTGTAAGCTTTCTTAAACTACGTCGTGATCTATTAGCTCTTCATCAGACTCAAAATTCAATTGTGAGAATTGTGCCTCTTCTCTCTTCCTCTTACTCTCTCTCCATCATTGTTGGGCAAGTCCTCATTCTGATAAAATCAATGTTCTCTTTCCCTATCCCTCTGCCCCTCATTTCTTTCTTGTACCATATCTAGTTTATCAACGTATTTTAAAAATTGTTCAATAGAATCATCTGGTCCATATACCAACCCCCAGTGTATACTTTATGTGGCAATAGCCTCTCTAATGCATCTGTTTATATTATCTCATCTAATGGTTTATCTAAATGTACAAGTGTCTTAAGTTGCTGTTAACAAAAGTCTTTTGGGCGGATGCTGCCTTCTCTGAAACATGACCGACTGAACAGATCTGATGGGATCCTAGCTTATTCACAAATAATTTTTCAAATTCTGCAAAAGTCATATCTGTAGATATATTCTGATTAGGCCAAGAGAGTGCCTCTCCATCATAAAAATTTCTTTATGAATTTTCAAGTTTGCTGACATACTGTTAGTAAAATTATCCTTACACTGGTAAATGAGGTCCACTGGGTGGATTTTTTTCCCAGAAAAATTGTTTATGTTTATACTATTTCAAGTACTATCATTGTTAGTACAAAAATTTCTAGCTGCATCATTTTCTTCAATTTCAGCTACTTCTGCCATACATTGAAATGTTACTAATTCATGCCCTATCACCACCTTTTATGTCTGACAGTTCTTTGTTAAAGAATATATTTCTTTTACTCATTTTCAAATTAATGCTGTCTCCTTCATTTAATGTATGATTTTTAGATTCCTCTCATTGTTCTGTCTCATTGATCAGCTTGTTTTCAACATTCTCAGTTCTGAGTCTAAAGAATAATGTGTGTTTCAAATTCCTATACTCTGTGTTTACATGTGTTTTAAAATAATTTAAATCTACTTCTACTCCCTCAATTGTCTCCGGAGTTTTCTCTACATGAGCTTTGATATCATCTAAATCTTTTCTGATACGTTTCAGTGCCTGAGCTTGCCTCTCCAAGTTTTATATAAATGATCAAACTTTTTTCCTTGTTGATCCAACTTTTTGTCTAATTTCTTGCTCTGTTTTTAAAGTTCTTTTTTCCTAATCCTACTGTCTAGTTTCTGACTTCATCTAATCTCCCCCCTCCCCTGTGAATTTTGCAGGCATATTAAAAATATTGCCACTATTGTCAACTCTCTCTTCGTGACTGAAAACATGAATCGGTGAACAGATACTGTCAGAATCTCCACTTAACATCTTCCCCTTCTAAGTCACTAACATTGCTTTCAACTATCTCATTATCTTGTATCAAATATTGTGCTTCATCCATTTCTTGATTGTTAAACTTCCTGTTGTCGCACATCATGATAATATTATGTGACAAACACACAAAAAAACCTCATTAAGCAAAAAGCTTTTCACGCGGTCCACTGAATTGACGATGTTGTAGAAATGATAAAGTAATTGTAGATGGTGTAGTTTGGTGGTTGTTATGTTTCAGAATGTTGGGGCATCCAGTCTGATATTTTGCTTTCCAGATAAAATTGTCTTTCAGTCTTGATGTTAAAAATTGTCCACCTGAAACTCAGTAGTTGACTTCAGCACTTTAACCTGAATGAAATCAATATCCCAGCTCATTTCGCCATATTGCGGTGTAACCACCTTGCTGGTGACATATGTTGTCAACAGAAAATAATTAAAAGTAAACATCTGTATGAAATATTAATTTTGTGAATGGTAGCTGAAATAAATGTTCTTGAAATTTTGTGGGTGTAGCTCAGTGTGTTCAAAATAATAAACATTGACCAGAACTTCCCTTCATTTTGCTACTTCGTTGCAGTTGTTTCCTGTAAGTAATGGACCAAGAACACCATGGGTTTCAAAAATGTGAAAAGTCAGTTATTGTTTCAGATGCAAAATTGTCACAGAGTGCTGCTCAGGGTCTTAAATCATACTGACCCACCCACACGATTTCTTGTGGGTCTTATGTACTCTCGCTAACAATTGACATGTAGTTGCGTATAGTAAATTTGCAAATTAAAACTACAGAAGTTGTTGATGGTTACAAAAAATTTTGCTATCTGGTGGTTACAGTTGAAATGCATGGAATGTGATACAAACATGATTGCCTGTCTCTAGTTTTCATAGAAAAATAAGTGAAATGGTGTAAATAGACAATGATGATTACATGTTTGTTAATTACGCTGAAACTGTGTTGTCCCAGATATTCCTACCTTGTTTCCTGTTTCAAATAAGAGTAAATTATTTTTTAATGTAAACAGAATTTCAATATATAATGCTGCAGCCCAAATAAACACTTTGTTTACATTGTTAATCTGGTTTTCTTTTATAAATTATAGTAATTATTAGGTAATTAGGTGATGATAGCCAATAGCACAGCAAGCTGACAGTAAGATAAGCAGAGTTGTTAAGTGTCAAACAATAAAATTACAGTATATTTGATATCTCTTTTGTTACTCGCTTGTTCATAACTGAAAAGCCCTAATTGGAAGTAAACAAATTAACAGTACATGCTCCTACCAATGGATGGATGTAATAATTAATGAGTACTTTGACGCGAGGTTGTCAAAAATGATGATAAAAAGATGAAATTACTTAGGAGTTGTACCTAATGATGTAACAGTTACTCATGCAATCCAAACTATCTTTGAAATCATGTGACAAATGCGGTATTACATTTCAACAAGCAGTTTCACCTCCTCCCAGAGAGATGCCTTGGCTCCATCTCCTAAAGCCCAGCCACTGTTCCCATCGCCTTACAGACATACAGACAAACAGACAAATTAGAGCACCTTAATCTGGGTAGATCCTTCTAAATTTGAGGCCTAGATTTACACACACACACACACACACACACACACACACACACACACACACACACTCTGTCCATGCAATCTTTTCAGAGAGAGCCGCCTGAACTACATGCTACTGCTGTGAGGTGGATGTACCTGTTGAACAACTACTGTCTTAAAAACCGAGACTGTAGCATCATAGGTCTGTTTCCCTATTTCTTGCCGTGGCATTTACTGTATCCAATTATCCTGCGATGTAAGAGTACCAGATGCTCCCTTGTTCTCAGTGATGAGGCTTGGGTCTGTTACTCCTTTTGCCTTGAAACAGTCCCCCACCCCACCCCACCCCACCCCTTACGCTCAATGCCATTTCATTCTATCTAGTTTATGTTTAGGAAGACTTTCTTTGTCCAATGTTAAGATATTTTAGATATCAAGTTCTTCAGTTTTTGAGTTGTCAGTGTTCTTCTTTCAGTCCCACAAGAATTGGGGACATCAGGTTGGCACCAGTGGCACCCCACTATGGTGAAAGGCTACTTACTCAGGGATATCACCAGGTACCCCTGAGTCGTCTTTCACAACACATTTGCCACACACCAGTCAGCATTGATAGCATCACATCTTGGGTTGGGTACGTAGGAAATTTGGGAAACCCTACGGAAATGGGTGTATGAAGAATGGGGTGTTATGGGGCACACTTTGTCAGTTTCACCAGCTGAGACCTGCCATCTTGACCCTGCCAGTGGCTATGCTACCGACAGCATAGTCCTCAGCTTCATGTGAACACACAAACATCCACCTGCGTGGTCAGTGTTATGATAAGGCTCTGTTCCCTGGAGAAGTTGTAGCTAGTTATTTGAGAGACTGAATTGTGCTCATCTGTCACACTTTATCTTCAGAAGTAAAGCATGCACTGTATTTTTTTCACGTGTCAGTACACATTATAGTAGTGAAACTACTGTTTCTCTAGGTTCTGATGCTAAGAAAGAAGAGACAGAGACTGCAAAACCAGATGCATCAAGTGCTGTTACAGAAGTGGCACAAATTGCTGAGACAGAAGATAACGTTGTTGGAGGTTCTGGAGCTGATTCAAATGGTGATATGCCCAGTGCTGGTCCGTCAACCTCTGATAATCAGATAGCAGGGCCCTCTTCAAGAAGTGATTCATCAAAATCTCGGGCTGATGGTCCAAAATCTGAATTTAAAGTTGCGACGCCTCCAAGAAGCAGCAAAAGAAAACGTGAGACAAAGGTGGGTTAACTATTTATTTATTCATTCACTCATTCTTTCACACTTTTCTGACCCAGTTCTTGAGGACACAGTGTTACCTTTGCATTTGATTAGTATTTGTGTTAAAACCTTTAAATTACTTTAAGTGAAATAATGTTCCATACATCAATAACTGTAGTGAAATATTGAGCATTGGGAGGAAAATATTGTTAATTCTAAGTTGGGGCAACTATTAATACCGTCATTTTCTTCTAAATGTTGGTATATCACTTAGTGTCAGCTTAGGTTACATAACAAATCAACAACAGAGTTAATGATCCACAATTTAATAATTTAATTATTATTATTGTATGTTTAGCAAACTAGGAAAAAAAGCAGCAGTGTGATGTCTCAATGAGGAACTTGAAACTTTCAGCATATGGCATAAGCACTTGGAGAAACTATGGCTCAAGTTAAAAAACAAGCACTAAATAGATATGTACCAAGTAGAACAGTTCACAATAGGAGTGACCCTTCATATTTACAGCCACTGTAAATAAATTTCGGAAGAAACAAATTACTGCATAGTAGGTGTAAAACGAAGTGGGAGGGGGGGTGTATAAATAGGGAGAGATGCTGAATGACACGTATTTGATTGTTAAGAGAGCAATGTGTGAAGCCTTCAGTGACTACTGTAGCAAAATAATGTCAAATGACCTTTCACAAAATCCAAAGAAATTCTGCTTGTATGTAAGGGCTGTTAGTGGCACCATAGTTAGCACCCAGTCAGTTGCAGGTGAAATCAGAACTGAAATTAAGTGTAGCAAGGAAAACGCAGAAATGCTTAATTGTAAAATGTTTCTTTACAAAGGAAAACTGAGGAGAATTTCCGTATTTTAATCCTTGTATCACTGAAAATATGAGTGAAATAAGTATTAGTGTCAGTGGCACTGAGAAGTAGCTGAAATCGCCAGAACTGAAAGAAGCTCCAGGGCTTGATGGAATTCCTATCAGATTCTGTAAAGAAATTGCAGCTGTGTTAGTCCTTCTTTTAACTATATCATATCTACCTCTAACAAGAAAACTGAACTCAGTAGTTGGAAGAAAGCAAAGGTCACACCTGCGTACAAAAAGGGTAGCAGAAGTGACCTCCAAACTGCTGTCCAGTATCCATGACATAGATTGGTTCTAGAATCTTAGAACATATTCTGACTTCGATAATGAAGTATTTTGAATAGAATGACCTTCTCTGTGCTCGCTCGTATGAAGTTCATTGTGTAGTTTTCACATGACTTACTGAATGCATAATTGAAGCCAATCAAGTAGACTCAGTAGTTCTGGATTCATGTAAAGTATTTCACCCAGTATTGCATCTGTGCTTATTATCAAAAGTGTGATATGGTATATCGAACAAAATTTGTGTCTGGGTTGAGGATTTTTTATACAGAGGATGCTGCTAGTTATATTGGATGGATAGTCAGTAGATGTATAGGTAACTGTGGGAGTGCCCCAGGGAAGGTTTTTACCCTTACTGTTCATGTTGCATATTTATGATCTTGCTGACAATATTAACCCTTGGACTGCTGTGGATGAGCTAATGTGTTGTGCTTCACTGCTCCCCAGGTGCTGAGAAAATGTTTGTGTGGGGCTCTGGGTTTTCTTTACGCACTATTTACATGTGCTGACCCTCTCACTGCTGCGTACAATTTACCTCCATATTTTGATGAATAAGTGTTTGTAGTATTTATCATTCAAAATACGTGCCTCTTCTATGTACTATGATTTGCAAGAAACCTTGTTTCGATGTCTCAAACTGTTTGATATATGGCAATTATTATGACCACATGATTCCCCAAGTGTAGGGAGAGAATTGGTGTTGCATGCCAGGTATAAAAACTAAAAACTTGAGAACGAAATGAGTTATCATTCTGCTCTAGATTTTAACTAAAATTTCGATATGTTATGTACATTTCATAGACAGCTATGTACGAGCTAAAATCAACTATACACAAAGTTTCCACAATGCCTTTTTACCTCTACAAACACTCTGAAATTTCTTGCGGTGCCTTACTTAATTTGATTCAGCACAGTAACTATGACATTCAGTCCTTTATCGAGTGAAGATATGAGACTGTAAGATGTGCAAACATGAAATTTTTCCCCAAATAGTTTTCTTAAAATTGGATGATAAGTATTTCATAGTGGTCGGAACACCATCTTTCAGCACAGGTAACTGTATTAGACAACAAGTACAGTGACAACAAAGCCACACTCAACAAGGAATGCAGTGTGTCTTATCTGTGGCAGTCAAAGGGTTAATAGTAACCTCAGACTTTTTGCAGATAAAAGTATATGTAATGAAGTACTGTCTGTAACAAGCTGCAAAAATATTCAGTCAGTTGTTTGTAAGATTTCTGACTTGCTTCAAATGTTCAGAAATGTAAAATTTTACACTTCACAATACAAGAAGAAAAAAAGTAATATTCTTCAACTATAATATTAATGAGCCTCAGTTGTAATCGGTTAACTCGTACAAGTACCTCGGTGTAATGCTTTGTAGGGGATATAAAATGGGATGATCACATAGGCTCAGTGGGTTAAACAGGTGGCAGATTTCAGTTTAGTGTTAGACTACTGGGGAAATGCAATCAGTCTATGAGGGAGATTGCTTACAAATAACTTGCGTGGCCCATTCTGGAATACTGCTGAAGTGTATGGGACCCGTACAGATAGAAGTAACAGGGGACATTGAACATATACAGAGAAGGGCAGCATGAATGGTCACATGTTTGATACATTGGGGTGTGTCGCAGAAATACTGAAGAGACAGAATTGGGAGACTTGTGAAGATAGACATGACATATCCCAAGAAAGCCTACTTACAGAGTTTAAAAACAAGTTTTAAATAAGGGTTCTAGGAATGTATCGCAAACCTGTACATATCACTCCTGTAGTGAATCTGATGACAATGTTAGGTAAATTACAGCACACATGGAGGTATTTAAACAGTCCTTCCCATTTTTCATACGTGAATAGAATGGGAAAGAACTCTCTTAACTGGTACAATGGCACGTACCCACTGCAATGTACTTCGTTGCTTCACAGAGTGTAGATGTAGTTGTAGATGAAGCTTCTTTCAAATGACTGTGACTATAGTACCTTTGTATTCATCCTGTGCTGCTTCCTCAACAGTTCGTCTTGTACTCTTATCACAAGTTAGTAGTTTGAAGATACTTCAATGT
This sequence comes from Schistocerca americana, assembly GCF_021461395.2. Classification (NCBI taxonomy): domain Eukaryota; kingdom Metazoa; phylum Arthropoda; class Insecta; order Orthoptera; family Acrididae; genus Schistocerca; species Schistocerca americana. Next base: position 136,957,082 of record NC_060130.1, on the reverse strand, counting down.
TTTGTGCAATTTCCTCAAAAAAATTATGTTTTTTCACACTGTTCCATGTTTTCCTCTGTGATGCTCCTTTCTCTGCTTGTTACATGTTACTTATTTCAATTATGTTCTTGATTGAAATTTTAGTAATTGCAGGTGTGCTTTATCAGTCACACATTGCTTCGGGGTCTTCATATATTATCTGAGTGTAGCGTAAAACAGCTGCTCCCTCCCCAGTGTGTGTGTGTGTGTGTGTGTGTGTGTGTGTGTGTGTGTGTGTGATTTGATATAAATTTGAGCCTACAAAAATATCTAGTTAACCAATTTTTTGTACAGATTGTATGAAAATTTTTGCTTTTTTTTTTAATTCACATACTCTTCATTTCTGTTCAGCCCAATGAGGCAGGTAAATCTGATGCAAAAGACACCGGTGAGGAGCGCAAGTCAAAACGTGTTCGTACCAGGACACAACCTTACCAGGCTCCATTACCAGAACTGCAGTACATTTCCAAACTAAAGACATTGATGAAGTCACCAGATGACAGACTCATAGTCTTCTACAAGTAAGTGTACAGTTGTAGCAGAATGAATGTTTTGATGGTGCATGATAGAAAATGAAAGGTATTCTTTTCTTTTACCTCTAGGAATGAGTTTTTAGCTGTACGAAATACAGAAGGAGGTTTTTTTGTGTGCCAAACTCTCCAAAACATTTATAGAAGCAGTCCTCGTATTCGTATACGTTGGTTGTCAGAACAAGAGCCAAAGGAAAAAGACTCCAATGTGTATATTCCTGACTTCTATGATGCTACAGGTAAACACTTAATGTCCTTTTTATAATTTCAGATCTGTGTAAGGACTTTCTCCTTATTAACATTTTTAAAATTCAAAAAATGTATTTCAGATTTTGACTGTATACTTACTAATTTGGATTTGAAGAAAGTGGACAAAAACAAATATGAGCTTCCCAATGGAGAGAGGTCTCGTACTGAAAACATATTGACACGTGCACTACAATTTGAGAAGGGAGTGGAGAAGCCTTCTGTGACTGAAGAACATCCTGATGGTCTTGATTTATCTTTATATAAAGATGAAGCTCAGTTGAAGAAAAAGAGGAATTCGAAGAAGCGAGTGTCAAAGAAAAGAACTTCTGCTGGGACTGAAGGAGGACCAAGCACATCAGCTGCTGATGCTGAGAGTGGTGAACCTCCAGCTAAGACAGCTCGTAAGTCAAAATCCACCAAGAAAACTGGGAAAGCAAAACCTCCTTCAAAGGAAAAACCTAAGGCTAAGGACAAGGAGGGATCAAAGAAACCAGAGCGTGATAATGCACGTGAGAAGCGAAATAGTGCTAAAAAGAAAACTGAGAAAAGTGAATCGAGCAACAAATCTAAAAAGAGCTCGTCTACAGCTGCAAAAGTGACTACAGAGAAAAAGAACATCAAAACTACACCAACTAAAAAAACAGATTCAGCTGAAACCTCTATTCCAACAAGGTCTGCAAAAACCAGAAGTAAGTTTGGTATTGTGAATACCTGAATTTTTTAATGAACATTGGCAGTTTTTCATTGCACTGACTATATGTTTTTAGGTGTTAAAGCTGGAGCTGCCCCTTCAAAGACTTCACCCATTACTAGGACAAAGGAGCGTGAACGCAGGGGGGTTAATGCTAAGGAGAGAAAGAAACCAGGCAAGAAGGCCTAAGACAGTGAGTGAGTGATGTATCGTTATCAAATTAACAACTCTTAAGGGTGGATATATGTGGCAGGGAGAAACATATCTTTCTGTCTAAGTGTTTTTATCAGCCCACAACTATATGGACCTGTTGATAGTAACAAGTGAATATTTTATACCTGACATAAAGTGTTTTATTGCACCCAACAAATCTTTTACTTTTTAATGGAGTCTATTACTTTTGTTCTAAATCAGATATTATAATGATTTATGGCTGTTGTAATGGTTATTGGCAGAAAGAGAACTGGATGGACATGGGACAGGGTACAAGATGATTTGGAAGTCTTGTAAAATGCAAATTTGATTGCGGTACTTTGTACCGTTAAGTTGGGATAGAATGTGTATCACATGATGTGTTCTGCATCCCAGATTATTGTGATGTTTCTTATTGGATCTGAAAAGTGAATTGCTGCTGTTGGCATCTTGGAGATAAATATCTCCAAGGAGAAGGTGGGATCATTATCATCTGCACAGTGTTTTATCTTATTGCTGTTTCATGGCATATTTGTAGAAAAGAAAAAGATGATATGAATGGACAGTTGTTGAGATTTGCTTTAACTCTTCAGTGAAATTTACATAGAAATGTCGTTTCTGTAAAACATTTTTCTAGTGTAGTAGCAGCTGTTTCTATATATTTTTCCCAACTGCTCCAAAAAATACCTTACCATTTCCCAATGACCGCTAAAATTAAGAATTTATTGTGACTGTACTTTCACTGCATATATTTATTCCACGGTGCAACAACTTGTTGCCACATGCTAGCTCTGACACAGAGTTGCTCTCTGTTTTCTCAGCCAATGCTGAGTTTGAATTGCATGTTGTTGAATTTTAAGTGTGTGTGTGTGTGTGTGTGTGTGTGTGTGTGTGTGTGTGTGGTGGTCTTGGGGAAGGGAAGGGTTTGTGCATAATGTGTGTGCTCCCCCCCCCCCCCCCTCCCCCCCAATTTGCCCATAATTCCTCCTTACCTATGTGTGCGTGTGCGTGTGCGAGCGAGCGTGATTTTTCTGGGAGGGGGGTTGTGTATTGCGCATGTGCATGCTCCCCCCCCTCCCCCAATTTGCCCATACTCCCTCCTTACCCAAATATATATATATATATATAAATATATGTGTGTGTGTGTGTGTGTGTGTGTGTGTGTGTGTGTGTGTGTGTGTGTGTGTGTGTGTGTGTGTGTGTGTGTGTTGGACTTTTTAATTATAAGCAGCTTGAAAATTAGTGAAGACAAGAGAGTGACTTGAAACAAAGCAAAAGCAACTTCACTGATGACATTGAAAATATTTGCATATGTGTGTATACAGAAATATATGTCCGTGTATGTTTGAGCTCATGTGTTCTTGCCGTGTGTAGGTCTATGTGAGGCTCATTTAAATGAAAATAAAGTATATATCAATTTTAGTGAAGTGTAACATTGTAATCAAAACTTGTTTTTAATAGACCACTTGCTTAGTAGTAAGCAGACTTTGTTGTTTATTTCTTTCACACTGAAATTTGTTAAGAACTGAAAGAAATGTAAAATGAAAAACAGGAAAGTATGCCATTAGCTAGTTAAATCACCAAGAGTATTGTCTGTGTTTCTATGTGGTAGATTGTAGTTATTATTCTATTATTACTACATAATGGTTTTATGTTGTGATTAGTAGTGCACATTAATCTGAGTGTATGAATGTTATAATTGGAAGCTGTAGAGGACAAATTCCAGATACAGCATTTATGGCAAAAAAATCTTTGTTCAGTGTTTGTGTGTGTGTTAACTATTGTGTTACCTGCAAATTCTGTGGGTAAGAAAGTAGCATTTCTGTTAAGTGTTTTTGGGGGTATTTAAGTACATACATGTTTAGTCCAAGCTTCACCATAAGAAACTGCTTGACAGCATAATGGTATAACTTGTAATCGTTATGGCTACTATTTTAGTCTTTTCAGTTTTTAACATTTTACATCTCAGGCTGCCCCAGCAATTTGCAATCACGAATCAGATTATCAGCGTGTCTATAGCATAATTTTGGAGATTTTCGATTTATCTCATGGTTAATTATGTATATGGAAGCAGTATGTTTTCATCAATAAATAGTGTAGTTAATTTTTAAGTTATTCATTGTTCATTTACATTACACTTCACTTCCTCTTCATGTCATTCATGTACAGCTGTACACTCTTCAGATTATGTACAAACATAAATCATGAAATCTCAGAGTAAAAGTAAAACACGTGTAAACTATAGTAAAGATAGATAATACGGTATTATTTGCAATTTGTACCAAATGTTAACTTTTGGGCGTACATACGCGCGTGTGTGTGTGTGTGTGTGTGTGTGTGTGTGTGTGTGTGTGTGTGTGTCCCTCTTTCATTCATGATTAAATGTACAGTGTTAGATCCAGGACAAAACGTAATGCAAACAGTGAAAGCTATCCAAACTATAAATAAATTTTCTTGTAAATTTTATATTTTGGGAATCTGGAAGACTACTTGCCTTTCATTAATGGCCCCTGTAATAGAGAGCCATTCAAATGAGTCTTTAGACTGTGGACGAGACAACTACAATGTCGACGTTTACCAACTTCTCAAGCTTTTTCACCATCCCCCCCCCCCCCCCCCCCCCCCTCCCGTCTTGGTGGACTTGACTATGGTTTCTGAAAGTTTGATTCTCCAGCTTATATTGCTATATGCTTTGCCCTGGCAAATATTTTCAACAATGATGACCAATTATCTGTCTTTAAAGTAGTTTAATTCAACATATTGTCATATATGTATATAATTGTTGTGATCCATGTTATCAGAAGCAGACGTTTGTAAAAAAATAAAAAAAATTGATTCATTTAATGATAATGGTGTGTGTTGAGATATGTTCATCTTCACAAAGAGATAATTGATGTATTAGTTAAATCTAACAATTCATGGGTATTTATATTAGACTTCTGCAACATATAGCACATTGTACTTCAGTAGCTCCACCAGAAAAAAAAAAAAAAAATAAATGGCTAACAGTGACCTGATGCCTGCAGTCATTATGGATGATACTGGGCTTCTTTCGTTGTATTGTGTGTCATTTGTTGCTTTCTAACTTCAGGTTGGAAAGTGTAACTATACTTCGATGTACTTTCCTGTCTGTTGTTCTTCCTATGGTGGTTGTAGTCTGTCATATGGGACAGTGGATTTATTGGTGTATGTAGAACAGTGCCATGGTACACATTTTACTTTGCTGGGTGTTTGTTTTAATGAGATGCGCTTTTGGTGTGCTAACAGTGGCATACCTTAATTAACTAAATGTGTGTAATTTTAATGATAGAGTAATTCTTCAATTGCAGACAGATTTCTTCCCCTTTCCATCCTGGGGTGGGTGGTCATGGGTCAAATGTGGCGCATACCGAAATTTGTTTCATCATATATACATAATTAAAGAGATGCTGAGTGAATTGGGAGTGAATAGCTTTCTGGCAGATATTCTGTTTTTTTTTTTTTTTTTTTTTTTTTTTTTTTTTTTTTTTTTTTTTTTAAAACAATGGTCTTGATCTTGATAGTTGGAGAACTGTGTGTGTGTGTGTGTGTGTGTGTGTGTGTGTGTGTGTGTGTTTGCTTGCTTGCTTGCACATTATATGTAGTAATTGTACAGTAGATGGACTGTTAGTTGATATGTGACACTTGCAGCCATATTGTTCTTATTTTTAATTTGTAAAGTCCACAAATGTGGAAACCCATGAGGATCAACAGTGCAACTTTTTATTGTATTGTATTGTATTGTCTTGTCTTGTCTTTGGGAACACAATCTCATTGTACAAATGCTACAAAGTTCAGTAAACTTGAGCAGCACAAACTGCAAATGAAGTTAGACTAATGCCTATTTATTTGGTTTAAAAAGAGCGCACCAAACCAGTTAGATGGAAGAGACGTAAAGGTTTGAGCAGTTACTTGGGGCTCAGCAAACATTCTGCTTTGAAGGAAATGGTGAGCTGATCTGAAGCAAATCGGTTCAGCTGAGTGTTTCATCTCTCGCACTATAACTGATTAATGGGCATATTTGAAGCATGATATCAATGTCTTGGTGACATTTATGATGTGTAGCGAAAATCATGTCTGCTGGATATGTTGAATGGGGCTCGTAAAAGTGGGAAAAGGTAAAGATGGTGTTCCCTGTTAAATAAAACTAAAAGGGGAAAAAATCTTAAAGCTTCACTTAAAACTCCTTGCCTGCATATGTTTTTCTTTTGGCTGTTATTGTCACCATTTGGATCTCTGCAGGTGATAGTGAGTTTTCATAAACTGTTGTGGTCCTGTACAGTGAACATTAGATGTTTCATATAACATAGTGCCCCTGCTTGTTGTATTGAGCTCATCAAGACACATGGCAGTGTGTGGAATTAATTTTTAAATTTAAAGCATTTGTAGAATTTTCTGCATAGGAAAGTTGTATCTTATCAGTTGACATTGTGCATGTGTTTAGTTCACAGTGTATGTTATTGAGTTTTAAGAATTTGTGACTGAAATAAGCCAACAGCTTTTTCTTCTATGGTAGTGTATAACAGCCTTTGTGTGCAAAATAAAAAATTATATATATATATAAATATATATAAATATATAAATATGAATATATGTATGTTAGCATTGTAGACAGCTGAAATCGTGTCATGCTGTTTCGTCGTATATTGCTAATTATAATGGCTTCAGTACCATGTGTAATTTGAAAAGTTGGAATCTGTGGAGGAATAATAAAAAAAATTGTGTCTGGAACATGCAAATAAGATGAATAAAAGTGAAGCACCAAATAAATTTCTTCTTCTGCATCTGATGTATGTACAAATTGTACTGAGGTTTTGCGGAACAGTATTTCATCAATGGCCTTGTCATGGCGGCTTGCCATACGAGCTTGAAAGTTACCAGATTCACGGTGTAGTTTGCATTTCAAAAATTAGATACTTTCTATTTTTATATTCTTACTTCATCATATTATCTCCTGTCTGTTACTTCTAGGCACTGGTTTTTTACTGCTGCTCACGTACCGAGAGTGGTTCTGAGATATTAGGTCAAATTTATCCTGTGTGAGCAATGAACACCATGATACTTATTGTCAAGATGAGATGTACTGTTCATATATTATCATTTGTTTCAGTTGTGGGGCTGGATTTACGAAAATAATTTCCATATTTTTTTGTTTAGACGTTTGTGGAACCTTATGTGAAATATACACAGATATTAATCTTCATTGATATATCCAATATAATAATGAGTGCCAGTAGTTAAATATGAAATTAACTTTCTGTATTTCCTAAAAACAGTATTTTACGTGTCAGTGGTGGGTGTGGCAGTGGAAAATTTTTGTTCATATTTGAATTTTTCATACAGATATGAAGAAGATAGTTTGTGCCAAGCAAATAAAATGTCGTTCCTAGTTGAAATGAGTGTCATAACTTCAATAATTGTATTCAGTTGGTAACTGCAGTGGGTAATACCTTCAGAATAATTGATATCTGGGACTGAAAGCAGATAGAAGAACTGCACATGGTTTGTAAAAATGCTACTAGAGATCATCATGAAGTTATGAAAATAGAAAATGATGTATCATGTATGTGAAGCATGGGATTAATTGATCAAATATTTGAGGGAAATGCCACATATGAGCAAATGTTAACTTGACCTTTCAACTGTATTTGCACTACTCACTGACAGGAAATTCCGAATGCACAGTCATACTTTTTTTTTTATCTGTAAATGTGTGCTTATATCCATGAGTTGCTTCATTTTTATTCATCGAGGCTTAGCTCTGTCCATAATGTTTTGTTCATTGCAAGGAAGAATCTCAGAATATGGTCTAGTGTCAAGATTTGCTAGCACCTTGATGGTGATCTTGTAGCTTCATTTTGGTGCAATCGGAAAATGTTAAATGTTTATATGTATAGTTCTTAAATATTGAACTTCCTCCTCTGCTTTCTTTTGTTTTCATTGTACAGGTTGTTGGCGTGTATTTAAAATTTAAATTGGCTGGATGAACCAGATATAGAAATTTTTAGTGAATAGTATTTCTGACTGAAAATACAGAGAATGCAAAATTATTTTGGATATAAAATGTAAATTGCATGTATGGAGACTTATTGGCTTTATTACTGAATACAACTTAATTTTTTTCTTTTTCTTGGATGCTGCCAAGGCAGAAATTGTTGTTTAGTATGTCCATTATTATGGTTGGAAAACAAGATACCAAAGCAAAAATGTCTGTTTATCTTCAGTGTTAAAACTTGTGGCTTTGTTGTGTCATTAGGTTTCATGTATAAGATGTTACCAACTTGGTGTAAAGTATCTGCAGTTAGTGGAAAAACATTTCATTGCATTTTCATGTTAGGATATTCAATCCTCTCATTATAAAATGGCATCTGTCAGACTTTCATTTTTTCCATTTGGTGTCAGTTTATGTGAAATATATGTGTGAAACATATTAGCTGAGTGTAAGCATGCAAGGTAAAAATTCCAATATTTAAGCAAAATGATACATGTATGACTTTTGGAACAAATTACCTTTTTTTTCAATAAAATTATAAATGGAATTGATATTTTTTTGTGTGTCTAGTTTCCCAACACACACACTCTCTCTCTCTCTCTCTCTCTCTCTCTCTCTCTCTCTCTCTCTCTCTCTCTCTCTCTCTCTCTCTCTCTCTCTCTTACTGATTTTCTTCCAAGTAAAACTGTTGCCCACTACTTAAAAATTGATAAATGGCTGAAGTGTGTGTTAATTTTTGTTAGGTGTATGAAAGATAGGTAAAAAGTATCTACAATCATGTATGTAGGTGGTAGGGTGAATCTTGCTTTGGCCTATATATGTGACTGTGTGGTGAGACCATTGCATGTTGTAGATTTCGATCCTAATTATTTTTATGGTTTTTGTTAACTTGGAAGCAAGGGTAACATCCTATGTGTTTTCTTGAGAGTTGTGGTGCTGGTATTAATGGTGTATCAAATTGAATATGCTAAAGCATGCCTTGTCATAATAAAAACACTGAAATTACTTTCTTACAATAGGATCTTTTTTAAAGTGCTATGTTAAGTTTGTTGCACCATTATTGCCATGCCAACAGATGCAGATTTCCTCATTGGAACAACAGGTGAATTTATTTGGTGTTGAATCAATGTGAATTTGATGGCTGTATCGTTCAAATTTTCTGTTGACACCTAGATGTCATAGTTAACCTGAAACTTGCTGCTTAAAGGCAGTGTGTAAGTGAGCGACCGACAGAGCTCAGTAATACTATCAAATGCATTTACTTTGTTCCACAGAGTCAGAATGGTTTTAAGTAGGTGAATTTTGTTTCAGGTTTGTTATGTAGTGTATTTTAGCATTTCACACAAGTGCATGCTGTATACTATCTAGGGAAGGGGGTCAGGGGGAAAGACTTTCTGGAAGTGTCAACATTTTGATGTTGTCAGAATCTTTTTTGAAAGATTGTGATTGTTGTAGTAGTTAATCTGGTCACTGCAGTGGTCTAAAAGGTAGAAACATTTCTACATATCTAGTAGTATTGTGTTGGAAAATTATGAACAGATCTGACCGTAAACAATTGTGGTAACTATTTGAATGGAATGGTTTTAGTTTTATGCTTAAACAAAGTTCGAAGCCACCAGTTGAACTGCCCCCAGTGCTGGAGGGGATGGGGGGGGGGGGGGGGGGGGGGAAGAGTTACTGGTCAGCCTGCAATTCAGTCTGGGACACAGAGTTGGTGTCCCAGTGATCTGACTGACAACTCCCTTGAATATGAAACCCCGAATTTTTTTCATGGATTGTGGTTGCATGCTGTTTCCCTTTATCTGTAGTTGGTCCATCAATCCACCCTTACCTTACAGACATCGGACAATCTTACGGGTGGGTCTGCACCTCTGGAGTGCCTTTGGACAACCATGTTCACATCCCTAGTCTTCTCCAAATACTCTGTAGGTAGAGATGTTCTTGGCTTTTACACAGACTACCTCCTTGTTTGGCAGCAGCAATGTTTTACTGAAAGCTAACCATCACTGCCCTTCCTATTATGGCTAGAAGCAACATGTTACTTTGCCCCGTCCTGACGGCTCTTGTGAGTGGGGACCGCTGCTCCAGAAATTTCACGTTTCCCATTCCTCTGTAACCTGAATGAATCCGCCGACACTGCTGTTCTCAGGAGCACAAGCATCAAGCTTGCTGCCTAGGCTAAGACAAACCTGTTAGTCACCACCACCACTACCACCACCTACACCTACACCTACCATGACACCTGACAACAGCATCTAGACAGTATAGGACATTACCAGTTAATTCTCTGAACTGAAACCTCAAGCCTGGGACAGCTGCCCAGAGTATCAGCAGGTTTGCAGGCCTAGATGGTTACTATTTACCTCTGGTAACCTAAATGCTACCACTTTTGCCTGCTCTCAGCATTGCTTCTCTGGTTCCCTATCTCGGAGTATCCTTGTTGGCTTCAGCCTTAAGCTTAACAACGCACAAGTCAATAAGTCAGCAATGGGAATGATTGGTTGATAATCACTTGGCAACGAACTTGCAGTCTGGCTATATAATATGCAGATACATGTCTTTTTAAAAGAAAAAATACTGCAATTACATCCATTTCCTTATAATCACATCTTCTATAAAGTGTTATGGTATGTTTGTTGCACTGTTATTGCCATCTCAGCAGCAGCAGATTTTCTCACTTGATCAGCAATTACATTTATTTGGCACTAAATCACTGTGAATTTGATGACTGTACTATTCAGATTTTCTGTTGATGCCTAGAAGTTACAGTTAAATCACCTTAGCTCTAAAAATGGTGTTACGTACATTATATTTTAGTTCTCTTTACATTTTGCACTTTGTGGAGTTCATTTTTCACTTCTTTTACATATTCGTCTAAACATAAATATAAAATATGTTTCTTTTTTTTTTTCAGTGCACTTGCATACACATAGGAACACAATATAAATCAGTTGGTTAAAATATTTTTTCACATATTATATATCAAATTTTGTCTTACCTTTTCACTTTAATGTACATACACACATTAATAATAATAATAATAATAATAATAATAATATCATCATCATGTCACTTCTACACTCCCATGCTCACTGAAAACCAGGATTACAGTAATAAACCTGAAAAAGAAATTGTATCCTTACAAAGTTTTTGTGAAGTTTTCCCTGTGTGACTCAAAATACTAATTTCTTAAATACTTAGGGAGTATTGCAATGCCTTCTGTTATCTTCTGTATCTGTGTGGAACTGATGTGGATGACAAGGCTCTTTTCTTATTGTGTTCAAAGCTAATGGGGCATACATCATGCTCCACATTATTTCGTCTGCTTTAATGGAGGGGCCCTAAAGCACATGCTGCCACAACAATCATTGCCCATGCCTTGCCACGTATACTTAAAACAATCTGTAAAACATTTGCAATATCTGCACAACCCAACATATAAACATAATGGTAAGTATTACAGCTCCTATGTAAGGCCAGAACGAATAAAGATTCCAAGGCATTTCAGAAATTATGCTGCCCTTGGAAAGTTGTTTTCTCCTCTATTTCTGCTGTTTTAAGACCTGCTACCTTAAGATCTTCTAAACGTTGTATTAAATACTCCAGCAGCGTGTCCAGCTTTGGTTCAGAAATGTTCCTCCGTTCCTTGTTCATCATATAGCTGCCGATCTCCATATTTAAAGCTGGAACTCTCTCTTCACTGGTCACATTAATTCTTATTTTTTGTTCATATTGTCTGAAAGTTTCTGTTCATGTTCTTTATATTTGCCATAAAATGTCAGGTTACCTTTACCTCCGATCAGCACTTCTGTCGGCTTTGTCTTCATTACACACAATAGTCAACCCTTCCTTTGGAGCTATGAGTTACTGTTGGTCCTGGCTTAATGGAGTCAAAATCATTTTGTTTCCAAACTTCTTTAAACAATCCTTGGGAATTTCCCTTACTGCTTGCAACATCCTAGTTTCACAAGTTTCGGGATCGTACATGGACTTCAAAACTAACTTTTGCTTACAAATTTTGTGAACATGGTCTGTCTCTTTACACAGCAGTTGTTTCTGGTTTTGCATAGTGCCACATAGATTGGCCAACTAACAAATAATCCTTCTCTGGTTATGTGTACATGACTCAATTTTGGAAGGTAGGGGTAATACTCTGTACAAATCAAGCAGCTCATGGGCTACAAATGGGACATTCAGTGCATTACTTCATATATTGCCTGACATGAATGTGTCAGCATCAGTTATGCATAATAGCTGGTAGCTGCTCTATTCTGTGAAAGAAGTTGGAAACTTCTTGTCCTTATTGTCATCCTGAATTAAATCTGGATATTTAACTGTTGGCTCTGGATTAATTATATGAGGTTCCAGTATTCCTTTATCTACATTTACTATGGCAGAAATTAACATGCCATATTCCCTTTGTAAGTTTATATTGATGCAAATTATATTAACTATTCATTAACTGTAGTGATCACAGCTAAGTGATGTCTCTTGAGATCAGTGCTATGTGCATGTTCATTATGTATCTAAGAAGCTTTCCCATATTTTCGACAATCCGTTGTTACGTGCAAGGCTAGCTACTGTGTTAGTGGAAACTCATCAAAGTTGTTTTGGCTACTGTTACTTGATCTTTGGTCAACTTATGCAGTTGCATCAGTTCATTTTCAGTTAAGTCAGTCTTTGATTTGAAATAGGAGTTACAGGCATTGCATCCTGTTCATCTAATATCTCAAACAGTTTTTTATTAATTTCCCACACCAAATTTGACACCTAATTTCACAGCTGTACATTCTTGATAACTTATTTCCAAATTTGTTGATTTTTAGTAGATGATATCCTACCGATAAATGTGCCACTCTCTCCGTCTCATTGGCTTTTCACAGAAGTTCTCTCAGATTAATGTAACTGACAATTTTTCATGCCACACCGTAAATCTGTACTTTGCCAATACTATCCTATAATAAACCCAGTGATGAAGGAAACTTCTCTATATTAAAATCTTGGTTTAGTACACAGGTGTACACTGCTGCAATAAATCTCACCAGGTGCAATACCCCCATCAGTTTCATCATCTGAAATTCAAGAAAAAGTTGTATCTTAGTAGAACTTCTTAGCTTATGGGTATGCACTGTTAAAAATTTTTCCCTTTAAATGAATGACAATGTTTGGTCCCCTTGGCCTTAGGCCGCACAACTGTTTCTGGAGCTTACAACTTCCACCCCTTCTAAAGCTTTCATTGTATAATAGAACTAATAGAACTTGATCACCTGTTTTAAAGTATTTTGGATACTGGTCTCTGTCATAGTACTCCTTATTCTTCTCTTCATACCATTTATAATAATCCCTGACACACTGGTACATTGGTCTCATTTTGTCTATTAATTCAAATGCATAAGAGATTGAGCTTTATTGATATAGTGCCTCAGGAATTCAATTATAATTCTTTCCAATGCTGCATCTGACTGCGGATGGTAACAGGATATTCCTTATAATATACCTGGTATGTTACATTTTCTACTGAAACACAACTTGTGGTGCTATGGGGTATATTATTGTACACAAATACCATGAGTTGAGCCATGAATCCCAATCTGATTGAGCTCTATTGATATAGTATCTCAGGAATTCCATCATAGTTTGGTGTGATTTTTCCAATGCTGCATCTGACTGGAGGTGGTAACAGGTCGTCTATACCCTATCAGTCCTCAACAATTTGCCCACTATGTGTAGTGTCAATCAAAAAATTGCTGCCATTGTCGCTCAGTGTTACCGAGAGTATCCCAGATCCCAAAATTATTCTTTTCCGTGATGACACGAACCACTGTATCTGCTTCCTGCCTTTCTATTGGTTCTGTTACTGTGAAATTTGTTAGAGCCTCTTGAAATGTTAGTATATACTTATTATTGCTATCTGTTACTTTCAGTGGATGTAAGACATCAATATCACAGCTATAAAACATCCATTCTGGTGTATTACCAATGGGCATTTTTGTCTGAAAAATTTGTTGCCTTGTTCTTGTGATGAAGAAACCATTTCCTGATATATTCCACAGTACCCTCCTTCATACCAGACCATGTTTGGCATATCCTAATTCGATCATATGTTCTCATGATCCCTTGACCACCTAGGTGCGCGTCATGTATTACTGCAAAATTTCCACTTTTTCTTCAGCAGTAATCTGCTGTTCATCATCCTTGACTTCCAGCTTTTCCTCACTTTCATTTTCCTCAGTTTTGGTATCAGCTGATTGTTCTTCCCTTATTCTCAACAGTGCACCATCTACTGAGTTCTTTTTGTGTACAATTTTGTAATAATGCTCCCCTAATTTCAATATGAACTTCATTAAATGTGAGAATGGATCACTAATATTTCTGACCCAGTGTAGTGATTTAAGATCTGCACAAATAGTAAACCTCCAACCAGACACACATGACCTGAAATGTTTGACTGTGCAAACTGGTTAATCAATCTCTGAATTGTACTATAATTTCACATTGTGTTGTTCAGATTTCTGGACGCATATGCAACTACCATTCCATTGCTAAGAACAGTGCCAATTTTATTGTTATTATTAATTTTTTTTAAATTGTGTACTGTGATATCGGGGTTTTGAGTAGCTTCTCTCTTAGCACTAGGAACACATTTTCTTGATTGGTGCCCCATGCGTACTTAGCACCTACTTTCAACAATTCACTTAGTGGTTTTACCACTTTACTAAAGCCACTAATCAAAGTCTATAGTACCAGATCAATCATTTTTTGTTCTATTGGCCAGGGAATATTCCACCACTGCTTTTAGCTTGTTTGGATCTGGCATTAACACATCTTCGGTCAAGACGTGTCCCAGATAGGTGACCTCTTTCCTTAAAATTTCAAATTTATCCACCCGCAACTTTAAATTGTGTTGCCACCCTC